>NW_026974581.1:0-69304 GCF_015220805.1 Pogoniulus pusillus
CCTGGAATCCACTGCACCATTCTGCAGCTTTCCAGCTCCCTCACACACTGGCAAAAGAAACGTTCTCCTAGCTGCTTTCCTTAGAAGCAGAAACACGTTTACATCCTAGCCCCATTGAAGTAACATAGAAATTCTGTTCAGAAAAAGCAATCATTCTGCTTATAGACCCAGTCAGGAATGACCTAGCCTGGAATCCCCTGCACCATTCTGCAGCTTTCCAGCTCCCTCACACACTGGCAAAAGAAACTTTCTCCTAGCTGCTTTCCTTTGAAGCAGAAACACGTTTACATCCTATCCCCATTGAAGAACCATAGAAATTCGCTTTACAAAAAGCACTCCTTCTGCGTGTAGACCCAGCCAGGAATGGCCTAGCCTGGAATCCCCTGCACCATTCTGCAGCTTTCCAGCTGCGTCAAACACTGGCAAAAGAAACTTTCTCCTAGCTGCTTTCCTTTGAAGCAGAAACACGTTTACATCCTAGCCGCATTGAAGAACCATAGTAATGCTGTTTAGAAAAAGCACTCCTTCTGCGTGTAGACCCAGCCCGGAATGGCCTAGCCTGGAATCTCCTGCACCATTCTGCAGCTTTCCAGCTCCCTCACACACTGGCAAAAGAAACTTTCTAATAGCTGCTTTCCTTTGAAGCAGAAACACATTTACATCCTAGCCCCATTGAAGAACCATAGAAATTCGCTTTACAAAAAGCATTCCTTGTGCGTGTAGACCCAGCCAGGAATGGCCTAGCCTGGAATCCACTGCACCATTCTGCAGCTTTCCAGCTCCCTCACACACTGGCAAAATAAACTTTCTCCTAGCTCGTATCCTTTGAAGCAGAAACATGTTTACATCCTATCCCTATTGAAGAACCATAGAAATTCGCTTTACAAAAATCACTCATTCTGCTTATAGACCCAGCCAGGAATGACCTAGCCTGGAATCCCCTGCACCATTCCGCAGCATTCCAGCTCACTCACACACTGGCAAAAGAAACTTTCTCCTAGCTGCTTTCCTTTGAACCAGAAACACGTTTACATCCTAGCCGCATTGAAGAAATATAGAAATTCGCTTTAGAAAAAGCAATCCTTCTGCTTATAGACCCAGCCAGGAATGACCTAGCCTGGAATCCCCTGCACCATTCTGCAGCTTTCCAGCTCCCTCACACACTGGCAAAAGAACCTTTCTCCTAGCTGCTTTCCTTTGAAGCAGAAACACGTTTACATCCTAGCCCCATTGAAGAACCATAGAAATTCGCTTTACAAAAAGCACTCCTTCTGCTTATAGACCCAGTCAGGAATGACCTAGCCTGGAATCCCCTACACCATTCTGCAGCTTTCCAGCTCCGTCACACACTGGCAAAAGAAACTTTCTCCTAGCTGCTTTCCTTTGAAGCAGAAAAACTTTTACATCCTAGCCCCGTTGAAGTAACATAGAAAATCGGTTTAGAAAAAGCACTAATTCTGCTTATAGACCTAGACAAGAATGGGCTAGCCTGGAATCCCCTACACCATTCTGCAGCTTTTCAGCTCCCTCGCACACTGGCAAAAGAAACTTTCTCCTAGCTGCTTTCCTTTGAAGCAGAAACACATTTACATCCTAGCCCCATTGAAGAACCATAGAAATTCGCTTTACAAAAAGCACTCATTCTGCTTATACACCCAGTCAGGAATGACCTAGCCTGGAATCCCCTACACCATTCTGCAGCTTTCCAGCCGCGTCACACACTGGCAAAAGAGCCTTTCTCCTAGCTGCTTTGCTTTGAAGCAGAAACATGTTTATATCCTATCCCCATTGAAGAACCATAGTAATGCTGTTTAGAAAAAGCACTCCTTCTGCGTGTAGACCCAGCCAGGAATGGCCTAGCCTGGAATCCCCTGCACCATTCTGCAGCTTTCCAGATCACTCACACACTGGCAAAAGAAACTTTCTCCTAGCTGCTTTCCTTTGAAGCAGAAACACGTTTACATCCTAGCCCCATTGAAGAACCATAGAAATGCTGTTTAGAAAAAGCACTCCTTCTGCGTGTAGACCCTGCCAGGAATGGCCTAGCCTGGAATCTCCTGCGCCATTCTGCACCTTTCCAGCTCCCTCACACACTGGCAAAAGAAACATTCTCCTAGCTGCTCTCCTTTGAAGCAGAAACACGTTTACATCCTATCCCTATTGAAGAACCATAGAAATTCGCTTTACAAAAAGCACTCCTTCTGCTTATAGACCCAGTCAGGAATGACCTAGCCTGGAATCCCCTGCACCATTCTGCAGCTTTCCAGCTGCCTCACACACTGGCAAAAGAAACTTTCTCCTAGCTGCTTTCCTTTGAAGCAGAAACACGTTTACATCCTATCCCTATTGAAGAACCATAGAAATTCGCTTTAAAAAAACATTCCTTGTGCGTGTAGACCCAGCCAGGAATGGCCTAGCCTGGAATCCACTGCACCATTCTGCAGCTTTCCAGCTCCCTCACACACTGGCAAAAGAAACGTTCTCCTAGCTGCTTTCCTTTGAAGCAGAAACACGTTTACATCCTAGCCCCATTGAAGTAATATAGAAATTCTGTTCAGAAAAAGCAATCGTTCTGCTTATAGACCCAGTCAGGAATGACCTAGCCTGGAATCCCCTGCACCATTCTGCAGCTTTCCAGCTCCCTCACACACTGGCAAAAGAAACTTTCTCCTAGCTGCTTTCCTTTGAAGCAGAAACACGTTTACATCCTAGCCGCATTGAAGAACCATAGTAATGCTGTTTAGAAAAAGCACTCCTTCTGCGTGTAGACCCAGCCAGGAATGGCCTAGCCTGGAAACTCCTGCACCATTCTGCAGCTGTCCAGCTGCGTCACACACTTGGAAAAGAAACTTTCTCCTAGGTGCTTTCCTTTCAAGCAGAAACACGTTTACATCCTTTCCCCATTGAAGAACCATAGAAATGCCGTTTAGAAAAAGCTCTCCTTCTGCTTATAGACCCAGCCAGGAATGGCCTAGCCTGGAATCCCCTGCACCATTCTGCAGCTTTCCAGCTCCCTCACACACTGGCAAAAGAAACTTTCTCCTAGCTGCTTTCCTTTGAAGCAGAAACAGGTTTATATTCTAGCCCCATTGAAGAACCATAGAAATTCGCTTTACAAAAAGCACTCCATCTGCGTGTAGACCCAGGCAGGAATGGCCTAGCCTGGAATCCCCTGCACCATTCTGCAGCTTTCCAGCTCCCTCACACACTGGCAAAAGCAACTTTCTCCTAGCTGCTTTCCTTTGAAGCAGAAACACGTTTAAATCCTATCACCATTGAAGAACCATAGTAATGCTGTTTAGAAAAATCACTCCTTCTGCGTGTAGACCCAGGCAGGAATGGCCTAGCCTGGAATCCCCTGCACCATTCTGCAGCTTTCCAGCTGCGTCACACACTGGCAAAAGAAACTTTCTCCTAGCTGCTTTCCTTTGAAGCAGAAACACGTTTACATCCTAGCCCCATTGAAAAGCCATATTAAAGGTATTTAGAAAAAGCATTCCTTCTGCTTATAGAGCCAGCCAGGAATGGGCTAGCCTGGAATACCCTAGACCATTCTGCAGCTTTCCAGCTCCCTCACACACTGGCAAAAGAAACTTTCTCCTAGCTGCTTTCCTTTGCGGCAGAAACACGTTTACATCCTATCCCTATTGAAGAACCATAGAAATTCGCTTTACAAAAAGCACTCCTTCTGCTTATAGACCCAGCCAGGAATGGCCTAGCCTGGAATCCCCTACACCATTCTGCATCTTTCCAGCTGCGTCACACACTGGCAAAAGAAACTTTCTCCTAGCTGCTATCCTTTGAAGCAGAAACACGTTTACATCCTATCCCCTTTGAAGAACCATAGAAATTCGCTTTTCAAAAAGCATTCCTTCTGCGTGTAGACCCAGACAGGAATGACCTAGTCTGAAATCCCCTACACCATTCTCCACCTTTCCCGCTCCCTCACACACTGGCAAAAGAAACTTTCTCCTAGCTGCTTTCCTTTGAAGCAGAAACACGTTTACATCCTATGCCTATTGAAGAACCATAGAAATTCGCTTTACAAAAATCACTCCTTCTGCTTCTAGACCCAGTCAGGAATGGCCTAGCCTGGAATCCCCTACACCATTCTGCAGCTTTCCAGCTCCCTCACACACTGGCAAAAGAAACTTTCTCCTAGCTGCTTTCCTTTGAAGCAGAAACACGTTTACATCCTAGCCCCATTGAAGTAATATAGAAATTCGGTACAGAAAAAGCAATCGTTCTGCTTATAGACCCAGCCAGGAATGGCCTAGCCTGGAATCCCCTGCACCATTCTGCAGCTCTTCAGCTGCGTCACACTGGCAAAAGTTACTTTCTCCTAGCTCCTTTCCTTTGAAGCAGAAACACGTTTACATCCTATCCCTATTGAAGAACCATAGAAATTCGCTTTACAAAAAGCACTCCTGCTGCGTGTAGACCCAGTCAGGAAAGACCTAGCCTGGAATCCCCTACACCATTCTGCAGCTTTCCAGCCGCGTCACACACTGGCAAAAGAGCCTTTCTCCTAGCTGCTTTGCTTTGAAGCAGAAACATGTTTACATCCTAGCCCCATTGAAGAACCATAGTAATGCTGTTTAGAAAAAGCACTCCTTCTGCGTGCAGACCCAGCCGGGAATGGCCTAGCCTGGAATCTCCTGCACCATTCGGCAGCTTTCCCGCTCCCTCACACACTGGCAAAAGAAGCTTTCTCCTAGCGGCTTTCCTTTGAAGCAGAAATAATTTTACATCCTAGCCCCATTGAAGAACCATAGAAATGCCGGTTAGAAAAAGCACTCCTTCTGCGTGTAGACCCAGTCAGGAATGGCCTAGCCTGGAATCCCCTGCACCATTCTGCAGCTCTTCAGCTGCGTCACACACTGGCAAAATAAACTTTCTCCTAGCTCCTTTCCTTTGAAGCAGAAACACGATTACATCCTAGCCCCATTGAAGAACCATAGAAATTCGCTTTACAAAAAACACTCCTGCTTGTAGACCCAGTCAGGAATGACCTAGTCTGGAATCCCCTACACCATTCTCCAGCTTTCCAGCTCACTCACACACTGGCAGAAGAAACTTTCTCCTAGCTGCTTTCCTTTGAAGCAGAAACACGTTTACATCCTATCACCATTGAAGAACCATAGTAATGCTGTTTAGAAAAATCACTCCTTCTGCTTCTAGACCCAGTCAGGAATGGCCTAGCCTGGAATCCCCTACACCATTCTGCAGCTTTCCCGCTCCCTCACACACTGGCAAAAGAAACTTTCTCCTAGCTGCTTTCCTTTGAAGCAGAAACACGTTTACATCCTATCCCTATTGAAGAACCATAGAAATTCGCTTTACAAAAAGCATTCCTTCTGCGTGTAGACCCAGCCAGGAATGGCCTAGCCTGGAATCCACTGCACCATTCTGCAGCTTTCCAGCTCCCTCACACACTGGCAAAAGAAACTTTCTCCTAGCTGCTTTCCTTTGAAGCAGAAACACGTTTACATCCTATCCCCATTGAAGAACCATAGAAATTCGCTTTACAAAAAGCACTCCTTCTGCGTGTAGACCCAGTCAGGAATGACCTAGCCTGGAATCCCCTGCACCATTCTGCAGCTTTCCAGCTCCCTCACACACTGGCAAAAGAAACTTTCTCCTAGCTGCTTTCCTTTGAAGCACAAACACGTTTATATCCTAGCCGCATTAAAGAAACATAGTAATGCTGTTTAGAAAAAGCACTCCTTCTGTGTGTAGACCCAGCCAGGAATGGCCTAGCCTGGAATCTCCTGCACCATTCTGCAGCTGTCCAGCTGCGTCACACACTTGGAAAAGTAACTTTCTCCTAGCTGCCTTCCTTTGAATCAGAAACACGTTTACATCCTTTCCCCATTGAAGAACCATAGAAATGCCGTTTAGAAAATGCTCTCCTTCTGCTTATAGACCCAGTCAGGAATGGCCTAGCCTGGAATCCCCTACACCATTCTGCAGCTTTCCAGCTGCGTCACACACTGGCAAAAGAAACTTTCTCCTAGCTGCTTTCCTTTGAAGCAGAAACACGTTTACATCCTATCCCTATTGAAGAACCATAGAAATTCGCTTTACAAAAAGCACGCCTTCTGCGTGTAGACCCAGCCAGGAATGGCCTAGCCTGGAATCCACTGCACCATTCTGCAGTTTTCCAGCTCCCTCACACACTGGCAAAAGAAACTTTCTCCTAGCTGCTTTCCTTTGAAGCAGAAACACGTTTAAATCCTATCACCATTGAAGAACCATAGTAATGCTGTTTAGAAAAATCACTCCTTCTGCGTGTAGACCCAGGCAGGAATGGCCTAGCCTGGAATCCCCTGCACCATTCTGCAGCTTTCCAGCTCCGTCACACACTGGCAAAAGAAACTTTCTCCTAGCTGCGTTCCTTTGAAGCAGAAAAACTTTTACATCCTAGCCCCATTGAAGTAACATAGAAAAATGGTTTACAAAAAGCAATAATTCTGCTTATAGACCCAGCCAAGAATGGCCTAGCCTGGAATCCCCTGCACCAATCTGCAGCTTTCCAGCTCCATTACACACACTGGCAAAAGTAACTTTCTCCTAGCTGCTTTCCTTTGAAGCATAAACACATTTACATCCTAGCCCCATTGAAGAACCATAGTAATGGCATTTAGAAAAAGCATTCCTTCTGCTTATAGATCCAGCCAGGAATGGGCTAGCCTGGAATCCCCTACTCCATTCTGCAGCTTTCCAGCTCCCTCACACACTGGCAAAAGAAACTTTCTCCTAGCTGCTTTCCTTTGAAGGAGAAACACGTTTACATCCTATCCCTATTGAAGAACCTTAGAAATTCGCTTTACAAAAAGCACTCATTCTGATTATAGACCCAGCCAGGAATGGCCTAGCCTGGAATCCCCCACACCATTTTGCAGCTTTCCAGCTGCGTCACACACTGGCAAAAGAAACTTTCTCCTAGCTGCTTTCCTTTGAAGCAGAAACACGTTTACATCCTAGCCCCATTGAAGAACCATAGAAATTCGCTTTTCAAAAAGCATTCCTTCTGCGTGTAGACCCACTCAGGAATGACCTAGTCCGGAATCCCCTACACCATTCTCCAGCTTTCCAGCTCACTCACACACTGGCAAAAGAAACTTTCTCCTAGCTGCTTTCCTTTGAAGCAGAAACACGTTTACATCCTATCACCATTGAAGAAACGTAGAAATGCCGTTTAGAAAAATCACTCCTCCTGCTTCTAGACCCAGTCAGGAATGGCCTAGCCTGGAATCCCCTACACCATTCTGCAGCTTTCCCGCTCCCTCACACACTGGCAAAAGAAACTTTCTCCTATCTGCTTTCCTTTGAAGCAGAAACACGTTTACATCCTAGCCGTATTGAAGAATCATAGTAATGCTGCTTAGAAAAAGCACTCCTTCTGCGTGTAGACTCAGCCCGGAATGGCCTAGCCTGGAATCTCCTGCACCATTCTGCAGCTTTCCAGCTCCCTCACACACTGGCAAAAGAAACTTTCTCCTAGCTGCTTTCCTTTGAAGCAGAAACACGTTTACATCCTAGCCCCATTGAAGAACCATAGAAATTCGCTTTACAAAAAGCACGCCTTCAGCGTGTAGACCCAGCCAGGAATGGCCTAGCCTGGAATCCCCTGCACCATTCTGCAGCTTTCCAGCTGCGTCACACACTGGCAAAAGAAACTTTCTCCTAGCTGCTTTCCTTTGAAGCAGAAACACGTTTACATCCTATCCCTATTGAAGAACCATAGAAATTCGCTTTACAAAAAGCGCTCCTTCTGCGTGTAGACCCAGACAGGAATGGCCTAGCCTGTGTGCTAGTTTGAAGCAAGCTGGAATGTTTTGGTAAAAGAACTAGATAACAGGCAGTGAAATGAAAAACAATTGTGTCTACTTCTCTCACAGTCACGCTGAGAACTCTGGGAAGGAGAAGAAGACATTCTCCATTTTGTTTCTCACTTTTGCTTTGGCCTTAGACCTAGTCACATCTCATTAACCCTGCTCCTACTAACCATGCTCCCTAACCTCTTGGCTGCACCTCTTTTCTTCCTGAGAACTGGGGTAAGGTTGAGAGGGCCGGGGGCGGTGTTGGGGTGGTTTGAGAGCCCCTCCTGGGGACTCAGGTTTCTGGGAGGGGAGTTGTGCTTTTGTATTGTTTATCCTTTGTATATTTCTGTATATAATTGTATATAACTGTATATATTGTAAATAGCTGCTTGTAAATTCTGCTAGCTGTAAATAAATTGCTTCATCTATATTCCCAGGGTCCGTCTGAGTTAGCTGGGGCAAATTCAAAAGTGTGGGGGGGGCGGGGTAACCCCCAAACCATCACATTTTTTAATTGGCGCCCAACGTGGGGCTAGAGATTTCAGTGAGTGGAAATCAGCTCTGGGAATTAAGATGAAGCTAATCAAGCAGCTATTGTACTTGGTGGGGATTGCTGTGTGGCCTGTTTTCTGGTTTTTTGTGTACAACTGGATCAAAGATCAAATTGGTTATTTCTTGCTTCATGTAGTTTTTAAGAAGGCTAAAGTTAAGCTTTCAAACATGTTCTGGAGCTGGGGTGATTTTATTCTTGGTTATGCTGGTTTTAATATCTCTGAGAATATTACCAAGGATATTACAGGAGCTCTGGTCAATAATGTGACAATCAATGGAAATTCTGCTTTAAATATGGCTCTAATGAGAGTTATTCAGCCTAAGACAGGAATTCCAACTGTTTGCATAGGCACATGCTCGTGTAAAACTGTTTTGCTTCTCACAGTTTTTAATATTTGCCTCATGATTTTAATATTCATATTAATTTTGGCATTATTGGTGAAAAATTCAAAACCAGCTTCTGTAAGAACTAGGAAAAATTCTGTGTCTCAGAAGCAGTCTCTTTCACAGCAAAACAAGGGAACGCAGTTATCAGCTTCCCCCTTGCCAGCCTCTGCCCCTCCTTCTCCAAGTGCTGGGAACACGGCCAATGTTCCCGCCACTAACATAAACACTGATAACAAAAACAAAAACAGTAACGGGCAGAGCTCAGCAGGAGCCCTAGGAGGACAGACAGGTACCCAAAATCAGAATGTTCCTAGCAAAAATCAAAACACCTCAGGGTTGGCAGGCATCCCAGGAGGACAGGCAAATAATCCTGCTAATGCTGGTAACACTAGCCCAGTCAGTCCAAATCCTAATGACACCAGCTCAGCCAATTCGAACCCCCAGCCAGCAGACCAGAACCAAAATCCTCCTGTTAAAAGCAAGGCAGATTTGAACTCACAAGCTCCAAGTCAAACCTCCAATAATTCAAATGCTCCAGGTCAGACCCCTAAGGATTCAAACCCTTCAAGTCAGACTCCTAAAGATTCAAATCCTCCAGCAGACACATCCAAGTCTGTTGCTGCTCAGGCCCTTCTGGCACCTGCTAAGGCAAAAGCTAAGACAAAGAGTGGTTCGCAGGAGGATGTAAGAGATGGGACCTCTGGTGATCAGCAGCAAGAGGAGGAAGAGGAGGCAGTTAGTCTGCGAGACCTTGTAGATGTGCTGAGACAACAATACTCAAGTGAGAGGAGCGCTGTGAGGTTAGCTGCCAGGAGAGAGGATGGTTCCAATGAGTTTAGGAATGCTATGAGGAAGATTGTGTTAGGCCCGGCACCACCAGAACAACAGGAGGAAGAGGAGGAAGATGACATCCAAGGCTCCAAGGATCCACTCAGAGAGGTCAGGGAAGTTAGGAAGGAATACACAAGGGAATCAGGTGAGCCAATCCTAAGCTGGCTAGTGAGATGCCGTGGCATTGGTGCTAATGCTCTGCAGGTAGGAGACAAGTCTGCCAAGCAGCTGGGACCACTCACTAAGGAGAGTGGAGTGGACAAACACCTGGCAAGTCCTCTTGGTAGGGTTAGCTTGTGGACACGCCTTCTGTTGGCTGTGGCTATGAGATATCCTTCCCGAGATGATTTGCCATGGGCTGCCAAGAAGTGGAACACCTGTTGAGCAGGGAATTAAGCTTCTGAAGGAGTTTGCTGTGAAGGAAGTGCTTTATGGAGATCATGGTACTCATGAGCCTGACGATATTCCTTTGGGAACAGGTCTCATGAAGAAGCTGATTAAGCTTGCTCCTTCATCCTATGCTAACATCTTGGCCAGCAAATTTCTAGCAAGGAGTGATAATGGAAGATCTTTCACTGTTGGTGAATTCACTGACCAGCTCAGGCAGATTGAGGACAGCTTGTCCCATTCTGGTATAATCTGTGCCATAAAGACTATGACTACAGAGTTTAAAGATACCATGAAAGAACTGAAGGAGGATCTCAAAAACATTACCAATCTGGTAAAGGATACCATTCCTGCATCATCTGAATGGGTGCATGTTTCTGCAATCAGGAACAGACGCCCACCTCCTGCAAGGCAATTCCAGCCCAGGAGGAGACAAATTCCACCCAGACAGCAGCAATCACGTGCGTCACTGTGGATACTTCTGCGTGACACATACGGTGAGAACATGAACAAATGGGATGGTAAACCTACTTCAGCTCTTTCAAAGAGAGTCAGGGAACTGCAGAGTGGCAGAAACAGAGGCAGTAATGCCAGGAAAGTAGCTGTCACTTCTTCAGCTCCTGAGAGCAACTGCAATTGTTCCAACAGTTGCAGTTCCTCTCGCAACAACACCAATCACTGTGTACACCCCACATGCCATGTTCAGCATTAGGGGTGCCCTGCCTCCAGCCAGGAGGAGGAAAGGGATAGTGGAGAGAACCGAATCTATTGGAATGTATTCATTAGGTGGCCTGGCAGTTCAAGAGTTCGGAAATACAGGGCTTTAGTTGACACAGGTGCTCAGTGTACTTTATTGCCATCAAATTGCAAAGGGACAGAGTCCATTTCTATCTTTGGAATCACTGGTGGATCTCAAGAGTTAACTAAGATACAGGCTGAGATCAGTTTAACTGGTAAAGAGTGGAAGACACATACTATTGTAACTGGTCCTGATGCGCCTTGCATTCTGGGAATTGACTTTTTGAGACAAGGTTGTTTCAAAGATCCTAAGGGTCATAAATGGGCTTTTGGAATAGCATCTGTAGAGATTGAGGATGATAAATTGAAATTGTCTATTAGACCTGAACTTTCTGATGAATCTGCAGTTGTGGGACATCATGACATAGAGGACCTGGAAGTGCCAATTGCAACTCAAACTGTTCATCATAGGCAGTACAGAACTAACCGTGACTCTTTGTTGCCCATTCATCAGCTGATTCGTCAATTGGAGGATCAGGCTGTCATCGAGAAAGCTCATTCACCTTTCAACAGTCCCATCTGGCCTGTGCGCAAACCTACGGGCGACTGGAGACTGACAGTTGACTTTCGTGCCCTCAACGAGGTGACACCACCCATGAGTGCAGCTGTGCCGGACATGCTGGAACTCCAGTACGAGCTGGAATCGAAGGAGGCTAAATGGTATGCAACCATAGACATTGCTAATGCTTTCTTCTCTATTCCCATAGCAAAGGAGTGCAGGCCTCAGTTTGCATTCACCTGGAGAGGAATCCAGTACCAGTTCAATCGTTTGCCTCAGGGGTGGAAACACAGCTCAACCATCTGTCACTCAGTCATCCACAATGCACTGGAGAAAGGTAAAGCTCCAGAGCACATCCAGTACATCGACGACATCATTGTGTGGGGCCAAACTGCTGAGGAAGTCTTCGAGAAAGGTAACAAAATCATTGACATTCTGTTGCAAGCAGGTTTTGCCATTAAGAGAGACAAGGTCAAAGGACCTGCCAGAGAAATTCAGTTTCTGGGAGTGCGGTGGCAGGATGGTCGCCGTTACATTCCTCAGGATGTGATCAACAAAGTCTCTACCATGGCAGTTCCCACCAGTAAGAAGGACACACTTTCTTTCCTTGGTGTGGTGGGATTTTGGAGACTACACATTCCTGGTTTCAGTCAGATTGTCAAACCTCTGCATGATGTGACTCGTAAGAAAAACAATTTCGAGTGGGGACCTGAACAACAAGCAGCCTTTGATCAGATCAAACGAGAAGTAGTCCATGCAGTGGGCTTGGGTCCTGTGAGATCTGGTCCGGACATTAAAAACATTCTGTACACGGCTGCCAGTGACAATGGTCCAACTTGGAGTCTTTGGCAGAGAGCTCCAAACGAGACACGTGGTCGTCCACTTGGTTTCTGGGGACGTTGTTACAGAGGTTCAGAGACAAATTACACTGCAACAGAGAAAGAGATTCTAGCAGCTTATGAAGGAGTGAAAGCAGCTTCTGAAGTGATTGGAACTGAGTCACAATTGCTTTTAGCTCCTAGACTGCCAGTTCTTAACTGGATGTTCAAAGGCAAAGGTTCATCACCACATCATGCCACAGATGCAACCTGGTCTAAATGGATGGCTTTGATAACCCAACGAGCACGAATGGGTAATCTTGACCGACCTGGTCTGGTAGAGGTGATCACCAACTGGCCGGAAGGCACAGACTGTTCCAAACCTCCGGAGGAGAAAATAACTCGTGCTGAGGAAGCTCCTCCCTATGGTGATCTCTCTGATCAGGAAAAGAACTATGCTTTGTTCACAGATGGTTCCTGTCGTCTTGTTGGGAACAAGCGAAGATGGAAGTCAGCGGTTTGGAGTCCAACCAGGAGAGTTACCGAAACGAAAGATGGCGAAGGAGAATCCAGTCAGTTCGCTGAGGTAAAAGCTGTTCAACTTGCTCTTGACATGGCTGAACGTGAGAATTGGCCTATCCTTTACCTCTACACCGACTCGTGGATGGTAGCCAATGCTCTATGGGGTTGGCTGAAGGACTGGAAGAAGAATGGTTGGCAGAGGAAAGGAAAGCCTATTTGGTGTGCTGATCTATGGCAGGACATTGATGCACGGCTGGAGAAAACTCCAGTGAAGGTGCGGCACGTAGACGCACACATGCCTAAGAGCAGAGCTACTGAGGAACATCAACATAACCAAAAGGCAGATCAAGCTGCTAAGATTGCTCAAGTTGACACCAACTCTGATCTTGACATTGACCTTGATTGGAAACACCGAGGTGAGCTGTTCTTAGCTCGGTGGGCCCATGACTCATCTGGACATCAAGGCAGAGATGGAACATACCGATGGGCTCGCGATAGGTCAATTGACTTGTCCATGGACGCTATCACCCAAGTCATCTATGACTGTGACATTTGTGCTGCTATTAAGCAGGCTAAGCGAATCAAGCCCTTATGGTATGGTGAGAGATGGTCAAAGTACAAGTATGGTGAAGCCTGGCAGATTGACTACATCACTTTACCTCGATCACGTTCTGGCAAGCAGTATGTGCTAACGATGGTAGAAGCCAGCACTGGATGGTTGGAAACCTATCCAGTTCCACATGCTACTGCACGTAACACCGTTGTTGGTTTGGAGAGACAAATCTTGTGGAGACATGGAACTCCAGAGAGAATTGAGTCAGACAATGGTACTCATTTCAAGAACAATCTTGTGAAAAACTGGGCCAAAGAGCATGGTATTGAATGGATCTATCACATACCCTACTATGCACCAGCTTCAGGGAAGATTGAACGCTACAACGGTTTGCTGAAAACTACCCTAAAAGCTATGGGGGGTGGAACTCTGAAAAACTGGGACAAACATTTAGCACAAGCTACCTGGTTGGTAAATAGTAGAGGTTCAGTAAACAGAGCAGGACCTGCACAATCAGACTTGGTCCAAACAGTAGACGGTGATAAAGTTCCTGTTGTACGTGAGAAGAATCTGTTAGGGAAAACTGTTTGGGTATTTCCTCCTTCGGGCGAAGGGAAACCTGTCCGAGGGGTGGTTTCTGCTGAAGGTCCTGGTCATACATACTGGGTAATGCAGGAGAATGGTGAAATCCAATGTATTCCACAGAGAAATTTAACCTTAGCTGAGAGAGTTTAAATTCAAGCTGTTAGGAGTTTTCTGTTCTAGGTAACATCGGCGCCCAACACTGAGAGAATCTATGATAGAATCTACAGTACGTGAGCATGAACCCAACATCACCTGGGAGTCCCTGTTCTGAGCTTTTGAATCACCTACATCTGATTGAAGTGTGAACTGAACTTGTATATATTGTTTTAGTGTAAATATTGGTTTAGATTAGATTGGATAATTCTCAGCGGTACTCTGAGCGAAGTAGACAAGGGGTGGATTGTGCTAGTTTGAAGCAAGCTAGAATGTTTTGGTAACAGAACTAGATAATGGGCAGTGAAATGAAAAACAATTGTGTCTACTTCTCTCACAGTCACGCTGAGAACTCTGGGAAGAAGAAGAAAACATTCTCCATTTTGTCTCTCACTCTTGCCTTTGCCTTAGACCTGGTCACATCTCATTAACCCTGCTCCCACTAACCTTGCTCCCTAACCTCTTGGCTGCACCTCTTTTCTTCCTGAGAACTGGGGTAAGGTTGAGAGGGCCGGGGGGAGGTGTTGGGGTGGTTTGAGAGCCCCTCCTGGGGACCTTGGTTTCTGGGAGGGGAGTTGTGCTTGTGTATTGTTTATCCTTTGTATATTTCTGTATATAATTGTATATAACTGTATATATTGTAAATAGCTGCTTGTAAATTCTGCTAGCTGTAAATAAATTGCTTCATCTATATTCCCAGGGTCCGTCTGAGTTAGCTGGGGTAAATTCAAAAGTGTGGGGGGGGCGGGGTAACCCCTAAACCATCACAGCCTGGAATCCACTGCACCATTCTGCAGCTTTCCAGCTCCCTCACACACTGGCAAAAGAAACTTTCTCCTAGCTCCTTTCCTTTGAAGCAGAAACACGTTTATATCCTATCCCTACTGAAGAACCATAGAAATTCGCTTTACAAAAAGCACTCCTTCTGCGTGTAGACCCAGCCAGGAATGGCCTCGCCTGGAATCCCCTGCACCATTCTGCAGCTTTCCAGCTGCGTCACACACTGGCAAAAGAAACTTTCTCCTAGCTGCTTTCCTTTGAAGCAGAAACACGATTACATCCTAGCCCCATTGAAGAACCATAGAAATTCGCTTTACAAAAAGCACTCCTTCTGCTTATAGACCCAGTCAGGAATGACCTAGCCTGGAATCCCCTACACCATTCTGCAGCTTTCCAGCTGCATCACACACTGGCAAAAGAAACTTTCTCCTAGCTGCTTTCCTTTGAAGCAGAAAAACTTTTACATCGTAGCCCTAATGAAGAAACGTAGAAATTCGGTTTAGAAAAAGCAATCGTTCTGCTTATAGACCCAGCCAGGAATGGCCTAGCCTGGAATCCCCTGCACCATTCTGCAGATTTCCAGCTGCGTCACACACTGGCAAAAGAAACATTATCCTAGCTGCTTTCCTTTGAAGCAGAAACACGTTTACATCCTTTCCCCATTGAAGAACCATAGAATTGCCGTTTAGAAAAAGCACTCCTTCGGCTTATAGACCCAGTCAGGAATGGCCTAGCCTGGAATACCCTAGACCATTCTGAAGCTTTCCAGCTCCCTCACACACTGGCAAAAGAAACTTTCTCCTAGCTCCTTTCCTTTGAAGCAGAAACACGTTTATATCCTATCCCTACTGAAGAACCATAGAAATTCGCTTTACAAAAAGCACCCCTTCTGCGTGTAGACCCAGCCAGGAACGGCCTAGCCTGGAATCCCCTCACCATTCTGCAGCTTTCCAGCTCCCTCACACACTGGCAAAAGAAACTTTCTCCTAGCTGCTTTCCTTTGAAGCAGAAACACGTTTACATCCTAGCCCCATTGAGAAACATAGAAATGCTGTTTAGAAAAAGCACTCCTTCTGCTGATAGACCCAGGCAGGAATGACCTAGCCTGGAATCCCCTGCACCATTCTGCAGCTTTCCAGCTGCCTCACACACTGGCAAAAGAAACTTCTCCTAGCTGCTTTCCTTTGAAGCAGAAACACGTTTACATCCTAGCCCCTATTGAAGAACCATAGAAATGCCGTTTAGAAAAAGCACTCCTTCTGCTTATAGACCCAGCCAGGAATGGCCTAGCCTGGAATCCCCTGCACCATTCTGCAGCTTTCCAGCTGCCTCACACACTGGCAAAAGAAACTTCTCCTAGCTGCTTTCCTTTGAAGCAGAAACACGTTTACATCCTATCCACATTGAAGAACCATAGAAATTCGCTTACAAAAAGCACTCCTTCTGCTTATAGACCCAGTCAGGAATGACCTAGCCTGGAATCCCTACACCATTCTGCAGCTTTCCAGCTGCGTCACACACTGGCAAAAGAAACTTTCTCCTAGCTGCTTTCCTTTGAAGCAGAAACACGTTTACATCTCGCCCCTATTGAAGAACCATAGAAATTCGGTTTAGAAAAAGCACTCCGTCTGCTTATAGACCCATCAGGAATGGCCTAGCCTGGAATCCCCTGCACCATTCTGCAGCTTTCCAGCTGCGTCACACACTGGCAAAAGAAACTTTCTCCTAGCTGCTTTCCTTTGAAGCAGAAACACGTTTACATCCTTGCCCCATTGAAGAACCATAGAAATGCCTTTTAGAAAAAGCACTCCTTCTGCTTATAGACCCAGGCAGGAATGGCCTAGCCTGGAATACCCTAGACCATTCTGCAGCTTTCCAGCTGCGTCACACACTGGCAAACGAAACTTTCTCCTAGCTGCTTTCCTTTGAAGCAGAAACACGTTTACATTCTAGCCCCATTGAAGAACCATAGAAATTCGCTTTACAAAAAGCACTCTTTCTGCGTGTAGACCCAGTCAGGAATGACCAAGTCTGGAATCCCCTGCACCATTCTGCAGCTTACCAGCTCCCTCACACACTGGCAAAAGAAACTTTCTCCTAGCTGCTTTCCTTTGAAGCAGAAACACGTTTACATCCTGTGCCTATTGAAGAACCATAGAAATTCGCTTTACAAAAAGCACTCCATCTGCGTGTAGACCCAGCCAGGAATGGCCTAGCCTGGAATCCCCTGCACCATTCTGCAGCTTTCCAGCTCACTGACACACTGGCAAAAGAAATTTTCTCCTAGCTGCTTTCCTTTGAAGCAGAAACACGTTTACATCCTATCACCATTGCAGAACCATAATAATGCTATTAAGAAAAACCACTCCTTCTGTGTGTAGACCCAGTCAGGAATGGCCTAGCCTGGAATCCCCTACACCATTCTGCAGCTTTCCAGCTCCCTCACACACTGGCAAAAGTAGCTTTCTCCTAGCTCCTTTCCTTTGAAGCAGAAACACGTTTACAGCCTAGCCCCATTGAAGAAACGTAGAAATGCCGTTTAGAAAAAGCACTCCTACTGCTTATAGACCCAGCCAGGAATGAACTAGCCTGGAATCCCCTGCACCATTCTGCAGCTTTCCAGTTCCCTCACACACTGGCAAAAGAAACTTTCTCCTAGCTGCTTTCCTTTGAAGCAGAAACACGTTTACATCCTAGGCCCATTGAAGAACCATAGAAATTCAGTTTAGAAAAAGCAATCCTTCTGCTTATAGACCCAGTCAGGAATGGCCTAGCCTGGAATCCCTTGCACCATTCTCCAGCTTTCCAGCTCCCTCAACACTGGCAAAAAAAACTTTCTCCTAGCTGCTTTCCTTTGAAGGAGAAAAACTTTTACATCGTAGCCCTATTGAAGAAACAAAGAAATTCGGTTTAGAAAAAGCAATCGTTCTGCGTGCAGACCCAGTCAGGAATGACCTAGCCTGGAATCCCTTGCACCATTCTGCACCTTTCCAGCTGCATCACACACTGGCAAAAGAAACTTTCTCCTAGCTGCTTCCTTTGAAGCAGAAACACGTTTACATCCTAGCCCCATTGAAGAACCATAGAAATTCGCTTTACAAAAAGCACTCCTTCTGCGTGTAGACCCAGTCAGGAATGGCCTAGCCTGGAATCCCCTACACCATTCTGCAGCTTTCCAGCTCCCTCACACACTGGCAAAAGAAACTTTCTCCTAGCTGCTTTCCTTTGAAGCAGAAACACGTTTACATCCTAGCCCCATTGAAGAACCATAGAAATGCTGTTTAGAAAAAGCACTCCTTCTGCTTATAGACCCAGCCAGGAATGGCCTAGCCTGGAATCCCCTGCACCATTCTGCAGCTTTCCAGCTGCGTCACACACTGGCAAAAGAAACTTTCTCCTAGCTGCTTTCCTTTGAAGCAGAAACACGTTTACATCCTAGCCCATTGAAGAACCATAGAAATTCGCTTTACAAAAAGCACTCCTTCTGCTTATAGACCCAGCCAGGAATGACCTAGCCTGGAATCCCCTACACCATTCTGCAGCTTTCCAGCTGCCTCACACACTGGCAAAAGAAACTTTCTCCTAGCTGCTTTCCTTTGAAGCAGAAACACGTTTACATCCTAGCCCCATTGAAGAACCATAGAAATTCGCTTTAGAAAAAGCACTCCTTCTGCTTATAGACCCAGTCAGGAATGGCCTAGCCTGGAATCCCCTGCACCATTCTGCAGCTTTCCAGCTGCGTCACACACTGGCAAAAGAAACTTTCTCCTAGCTGCTTTCCTTTGAAGCAGAAACACGTTTACATCCTAGCCCCATTGAAGAACCATAGAAATTCGCTTTACAAAAAGCACTCCTTCTGCTTTTAGACCCAGTCAGGAATGGCCTAGCCTGGAATCCCCTGCACCATTCTGCAGCTTTCCAGCTGCGTCACACACTGGCAAAAGAAACTTTCTCCTAGCTGCTTTCCTTTGAAGCAGAAACACGTTTACATCCTAGCCCCATTGAAGAACCATAGAAATGCCGTTTAGAAAAAGCACTCCTTCTGCTTATAGACCCAGTCAGGAATGCCTAGCCTGGAATCCCCTGCACCATTCTGCAGCTTTCCAGCTGCCTCACACACTGGCAAAAGAAACTTTCTCCTAGCTGCTTTCCTTTGAAGCAGAAACACGTTTACATCCTAGCCCCATTGAAGAACCATAGAAATGCTGTTTAGAAAAAGCACTCCTTCTGCTTATAGACCCAGCCAGGAATGGCCTAGCCTGGAATCTCCTGCACCATTCTGCAGCTTTCCAGCTCCCTCACACACTGGCAAAAGAAACTTTCTCCTAGCTGCTTTCCTTTGAAGCAGAAACACGTTTACATCCTAGCCCCATTGAAGAACCATAGAAATTCGCTTTACAAAAAAGCACTCCTTCTGCTTATAGACCCAGTCAGGAATGACCTAGCCTGGAATCCCCTGCACCATTCTGCAGCTTTCCAGCTCCCTCACACACTGGCAAAAGAAACTTTCTCCTAGCTGCTTTCCTTTGAAGCAGAAACACGTTTACATCCTAGCCCCATTGAAGAAACATAGAAATTCGGTTTAGAAAAAGCAATCCTTCTGCTTATAGACCCAGCCAGGAATGACCTAGCCTGGAATCCCCTGCACCATTCTGCAGCTTTCCAGCTGCCGTCACACACTGGCAAAAGAAACTTTCTCCTAGCTGCTTTCCTTTGAAGCAGAAACACGTTTACATCCTAGCCCCATTGAAGAACCATAGAAATGCCGTTTAGAAAAAGCACTCCTTCTGCTTATAGACCCAGTCAGGAATGGCCTAGCCTGGAATCCCCTGCACCATTCTGCAGCTTTCCAGCTGCGTCACACACTGGCAAAAGAAACTTTCTCCTAGCTGCTTTCCTTTGAAGCAGAAACACGTTTACATCCTAGCCCCATTGAAGAACCATAGAAATTCTGTTTAGAAAAAGCACTCCTTCTGCTTGTAGACCCAGCCAGGAATGGCCTAGCCTGGAATCCCCTGCACCATTCTGCAGCTTTCCAGCTCCCTCACACACTGGCAAAAGAAACTTTCTCCTAGCTGCTTTCCTTTGAAGCAGAAACACGTTTACATCCTAGCCCCATTGAAGAACCATAGAAATTCGTTTAGAAAAAGCAATCCTTCTGCTTATAGACCCAGTCAGGAATGGCCTAGCCTGGAATCCCCTGCACCATTCTGCAGCTTTCCAGCTCCCTCACACACTGGCAAAAGAAACTTTCTCCTAGCTGCTTTCCTTTGAAGCAGAAACACGTTTACATCCTAGCCCCATTGAAGAACCATAGAAATTCGTTTAGAAAAAGCACTCCTTCTGCTTATAGACCCAGCCAGGAATGGCCTAGCCTGGAATCCCCTGCACCATTCTGCAGCTTTCCAGCTGCCTCACACACTGGCAAAAGAAACTTTCTCCTAGCTGCTTTCCTTTGAAGCAGAAACACGTTTACATCCTAGCCCCATTGAAGAACCATAGAAATTCGCTTTAGAAAAAGCACTCCTTCTGCTTATAGACCCAGTCAGGAATGGCCTAGCCTGGAATCCCTACACCATTCTGCAGCTTTCCAGCTGCGTCACACACTGGCAAAAGAAACTTTCTCCTAGCTGCTTTCCTTTGAAGCAGAAACACGTTTACATCCTAGCCCCATTGAAGAACCATAGAAATGCCGTTTAGAAAAAGCACTCCTTCTGCTTATAGACCCAGCCAGGAATGGCCTAGCCTGGAATCCCCTGCACCATTCTGCAGCTTTCCAGCTCCGTCACACACTGGCAAAAGAAACTTTCTCCTAGCTGCTTTCCTTTGAAGCAGAAACACGTTTACATCCTAGCCCCATTGAAGAACCATAGAAATTCCGTTTAGAAAAAGCACTCCTTCTGCTTATAGACCCAGCCAGGAATGGCCTAGCCTGGAATCCCCTGCACCATTCTGCAGCTTTCCAGCTCCCTCACACACTGGCAAAAGAAACTTTCTCCTAGCTGCTTTCCTTTGAAGCAGAAACACGTTTACATCCTAGCCCCATTGAAGAACCATAGAAATTCGCTTTACAAAAAGCACTCCTTCTGCTTATAGACCCAGTCAGGAATGACCTAGCCTGGAATCCCCTGCACCATTCTGCAGCTTTCCAGCTGCGTCACACACTGGCAAAAGAAACTTTCTCCTAGCTGCTTTCCTTTGAAGCAGAAACACGTTTACATCCTAGCCCCATTGAAGAACCATAGAAATGCCGTTTAGAAAAAGCACTCCTTCTGCTTATAGACCCAGCAGGAATGGCCTAGCCTGGAATCCCCTGCACCATTCTGCAGCTTTCCAGCTGCGTCACACACTGGCAAAAGAAACTTTCTCCTAGCTGCTTTCCTTTGAAGCAGAAACACGTTTACATCCTAGCCCCATTGAAGAACCATAGAAATTCCGTTCAGAAAAAGCACTCCTTCTGCTTATAGACCCAGCCAGGAATGGCCTAGCCTGGAATCCCCTGCACCATTCTGCAGCTTTCCAGCTGCGTCACACACTGGCAAAAGAAACTTTCTCCTAGCTGCTTTCCTTTGAAGCAGAAACACGTTTACATCCTAGCCCCATTGAAGAACCATAGAAATTCGCTTTAGAAAAAGCACTCCTTCTGCTTATAGACCCAGTCAGGAATGACCTAGCCTGGAATCCCCTGCACCATTCTGCAGCTTTCCAGCTGCCTCACACACTGGCAAAAGAAACTTTCTCCTAGCTGCTTTCCTTTGAAGCAGAAACACGTTTACATCCTAGCCCCATTGAAGAACCATAGAAATTCCGTTTAGAAAAAGCACTCCTTCTGCTTATAGACCCAGTCAGGAATGACCTAGCCTGGAATCCCCTGCACCATTCTGCAGCTTTCCAGCTGCTCTACACACTGGCAAAAGAAACTTTCTCCTAGCTGCTTTCCTTTGAAGCAGAAACACGTTTACATCCTATCCCCATTGAAGAACCATAGAAATTCGCTTTAGAAAAAGCACTCCTTCTGCTTATAGACCCAGCCAGGAATGGCCTAGCCTGGAATCCCCTACACCATTCTGCAGCTTTCCAGCTCCCTCACACACTGGCAAAAGAAACTTTCTCCTAGCTGCTTTCCTTTGAAGCAGAAACACGTTTACATCCTAGCCCCATTGAAGAACCATAGAAATTCGCTTTACAAAAAGCAATCCTTCTGCTTATAGACCCAGTCAGGAATGCCCTAGCCTGGAATCCCCTGCACCATTCTGCAGCTTTCCAGCTGCGTCACACACTGGCAAAAGAAACTTTCTCCTAGCTGCTTTCCTTTGAAGCAGAAACACGTTTACATCCTAGCCCCATTGAAGAACCATAGAAATGCGTTTAGAAAAAGCACTCCTTCTGCTTATAGACCCAGCCAGGAATGGCCTAGCCTGGAATCCCCTACACCATTCTGCAGCTTTCCAGCTGCCTCACACACTGGCAAAAGAAACTTTCTCCTAGCTGCTTTCCTTTGAAGCAGAAACACGTTTACATCCTAGCCCCATTGAAGAACCATAGAAATTCCGTTTAGAAAAAGCACTCCTTCTGCTTATAGACCCAGCCAGGAATGGCCTAGCCTGGAATCCCCTGCACCATTCTGCAGCTTTCCAGCTGCCTCACACACTGGCAAAAGAAACTTTCTCCTAGCTGCTTTCCTTTGAAGCAGAAACACGTTTACATCCTAGCCCATTGAAGAACCATAGAAATTCGGTTTAGAAAAAGCACTCCTTCTGCTTATAGACCCAGCCAGGAATGGCCTAGCCTGGAATCCCCTGCACCATTCTGCAGCTTTCCAGCTGCCTCACACACTGGCAAAAGAAACTTTCTCCTAGCTGCTTTCCTTTGAAGCAGAAACACGTTTACATCCTAGCCCCATTGAAGAACCATAGAAATGCCGTTTAGAAAAAGCACTCCTTCTGCTTATAGACCCAGGCAGGAATGGCACCTCTCCTGGGAAGCAGGACTGAAAGAACTGGGGCTGTTGAGGCTGCAGAAGAGAAGGCAGAGCTTCGAGCTACGCTGCAGTATCTGAAAGGGACCTGCAGCAAAGCTGGAGGACTGTCTAAAAGGGCCTGTGCTGATACTCTGTGCATTTAAAAGTATTGCAGTGAAGCTGCTCCAAGAAAAACTTTAGAGACTGAAGAAATCAAAAACCAAACTGCCAGATTCCCTCACACAACTTTCTGCATGACCACAGCAAACCCCTTTCACTTCACATCGCTTCTGACACCCACTCTGGGAGCTGTACACTCCTTCTCTCCCTGAAGCCGGGAGAAAGATCTGGTGAACGTGGCAGCACGTGGCAGAGGTTCAAGACTTAAGCAGACACCTGATTGCTATCACAGCTCAGAAACGACTGAGACACATGCCCTCCTCCCAAACCTAGCAGTTAGGAAGTGCTACAGCTGCACCAGATCACACTGGGATCTGCTTCTTGCACAGGATGCAGCAGATTCTGGTCCATAGCTCAGAGAGGATTGCTTAGCTACTGCTGTTTATAAACACGAACCAAAAACAACCACAAAAACAAAGGCTCAGAGCTGGAAACAGTTCTCAGCAGTGCAGCAAAATCCCTTTCTTTTATTCCATAGAGAGGTGCTGCAGTGACCTCAGGGGTTTTTAAGTCAAAAGCTGCTTGCTGGAATCATAGAATCAGTCAGGGTCAGAAGGGACCACAAGGACCTCGATCCAGAGACACTTCACACTAGCCTGAGCCAAAACTAGAACGGTAGGAAAACAGACAAATCACAAAACATAGGACTGCCTTAACTGTCCTACATTGTAACTAGCAGCACCAAGTCCAAATCAATTCAGAGCCTTGGCACTGTTTCTCCTTGAAGATTTTAACCCTGGACACAAAGGAGTCCTGCTCTCAGCCATGGGATTACAATAAAAGTGACTCAAATGACTAAAAAGGGTAACACAAATGCCTTTTACTGACCAATCTCTCTACATGTTCCTATGATGCTCCACTAACTCCCTCCTTCAGAGTGGCTAACAGTCTCCAACAGACACTGCACCAGCAGCTACCTTGAAGATCTGTAACCAGCTGAGTGAAGGGCTGTAAAACAAATTCACCTCCTTCAGAAAGCTTCTCATCAGTTACACAGAGCAGTCAGAGCCTGCTTCCATTCACATCTTTCTTTATCAAGTTCTACTGTGGAGTCAGAACACTTAAAGTCCACTTAGTCACAGGTTAAGTCGACTCTGCTGTTGGTATCCAACCCCATGCTGCTGGCTGAAGCAAAGTATTCCAGGGCGTGAAGGTGAGACTGCAACACGAGAGACCTCCTGTGCCAAGTGCTGCTTTGGGTTTCTGGGGTTGGGATCAGGAGGGGATGGGTGGCAGGTGGCTGACTCCTGCTTTCTGCAAACAGAAACAGGCTAAGGTAATTGTGCACTGCAGGATCTCATTTTGTATTTACCTCTTGATCTCAACCCAGAGGGTTTTTCCTTGGCTGTGTTACTTTTGCCTCACTTCTGTGTTGGAGGGAAACAGGAGGCTAACCCATTACAGCACTGTAAGTTGTTCAGGCACTGGGAAAACAATTCAACAGGCCCCTGTGTTCCAGGAGGTTTATCAAGTAGCCTGCCAACATTTTCAGGTGCTAAAGAACTAATGAACATTCCATTTAGGAAACAGCTCCCTCATCTCATAGCAAGCAAACATTCCCCACTGTCACTAATCCTATAAAAGACTGATAAAAGACTTCATTGAATGGTTTAGGTTGGAAGGGACCTCAAGGATCATCCAGTCCCAACCCTCTGCTCTAGGCAGGGATACCTCCCACTGCAACAGGCTGCTCAAGGCCTCATCCAACCTCAATTCATATTCATTTACACCAAAGCTGAGAAAATAGAAAGGTCTGGGGCAGTTGTTTGGCTTTGGCATCAAACCAATGCACAACAGGTAGAATGGGACTTCTTGGGGAAACTAAACTGTCTTTAGCTATGAGGCTGAGAAAGACTTTTCCTATCTCTTCAGCCTTCATTTCACCTGACTCTGTGTTCAGCTGGGCTGTGTTAGGAGCAGTTCACCACATGCAGCAAGGCCAAGGGGCACTACCTTGATCTCGCTGGTAATGACCAATTCAAAACTCTCCAAACAGTGTTACAGAGTTGTTACCTGCAAAGCTCTTTCAGTCGCACTTGCTCTTTGTTTATCTATTAAAGACAACCAAGAGAACATCCATGGGTTGGGGATTTTCCCCCCCTGTCAATTTCTGAGGGGCCTGGAGTTACAGGCAAGCCCAAACCACCCTAATGCAAACCAAAAGGTCCTCTCTCGTGATGACAATGACCAACAAATGACTCCCTTCAATAAATAAGTGATTTGGGAAATTCCAGAGAGTACTTTTGCTAAACAAGTTAGTCTCTTTTCTTTTCCGTCAGGTCTTTCTGTTGAAGCTCAGCATCTGAAAGCTCTGTACCTCTTCCCTGCCCTCCTGCCGCTGCCCTCCACCTTTCCCCGGGCAGCCCCTGCCATCCTCCCCCACTCTCTGCCTTCCCCCGGGCAGTCTCTGCTGCTTTCCTCCTCCTCCTCTCCACTCTACGTTACCAGCTTCTGCTCCATT
Organism: Pogoniulus pusillus; assembly: GCF_015220805.1. Classification (NCBI taxonomy): domain Eukaryota; kingdom Metazoa; phylum Chordata; class Aves; order Piciformes; family Lybiidae; genus Pogoniulus; species Pogoniulus pusillus. The sequence continues at coordinate 25,293 of NW_026974581.1, forward strand.
ACCAGTTCCATTACCAGCTGCTGCTGCTGGTCCATTACCAGCTCCAGTTGGTGCTCCTGCTCCATCTTTGCCTCCATCGCAGAACCCAGAGCAAAACCCTCGAGGATCCAACCTCCTAGAGAAACCTCAGCCTCAGTAACAACACAGACTTAGCACCCGTGAGCTAAGGGGGATGTTGCAGTGGGTCAGTAGCCCAGCCCTAAGGTGGCCCTAGCTAGCCGGGGGGCCAGCCAGGCCCCCCGGCCTTTGAAACCCTCCACCACACACCCGGTGCTCACCCGTGCGCACTCACCTGGGATGCCAGGCGGAGGATCCCTTGGCCCGCAATGGGCCCAGCTTGGGGCTGGGCTCCTCCTGCTCTGCTTATAAAGGGCACTGAGCAGGGAGGGCAAAGTGGCCACAGCTGGGGTGGGAGGAGACTTCAATTGACCTCCCCTTTTTAAGTTGCCCCAGGAGAGGCAGAAGCCTTTGGCTGCTCCCCTTTGCGGGGGTAGGTTGGCTGTGTCCTTTGTGGGGTGGTGTTTTGGCTGTGTGCTTTGTGGGGTGCTTTTGCTTTTCTCTAAGCCACTCCTCCCCTCTGCTCTGCTTGGGATTTCTGTTCCTCCTTGGTATGCTGTGCTGAAAGCTGTGCTTGAAGTTGTGCTGTTTCCTTCATGAGAGAGGTTTGCTTTTGTGCTTCCTGCCTTGCTCCTCTCTTGTTTTCACCTGTTGGGGGCCAGAATCTCCCTTCCTCTTGTTGCAGCCTGGCAGCAAGAGTCAGAGTCCCTACAGCATCTCGTTGCCTCCTTTGCCCTTTGCTTGCTGAGACAGCACAGCTCTGGCCTCTGGTGTGGCTCTCGTTATTGTGGGGGGGAGAGCGAAGAGGGGGGTGGGGGGGAGAGCGAAGAGGGGGGGCGGGGGGGGAGAGAGGAGGGGGGGGCGAGAGCGAAGAGGGGGGGAGAGAAGAGGTGGGGGGGGGAGTGAAGAGGAGGGGGGGGAGCTGTTTAGTCGGGGGAAGAGAAGGGATCTCATGAACGTCTATACATTACCAAGGGGCAGGGGTCAGCACCAAGGGCCCAGCTGCTGCTTGGTGGTGCTCAGCACTAGGACAAGTAACAACAGACAGAAGCTGCTCCGCCTCAACAGGAGCAGAGATTTCTTGTCTGGGAGGCTGACAGAGGACTGGGACAGACTGAAACCAAAACATTGCTCAGAACACAAAAGAACCTCTGAAGCCATGGCAAAAAGCTCAAGGAAAAGAGGTTGGATTTTCATTATTCTGTCCCTTAAAATATGTCAGACTAACAGCAGAGTGAAAAATGTGAAATTCATGCAGGTGGAACAGTTAGAACTGTGGCAGACATGACTGGCTGTTTTAATCAAGAAGTTCATTTGGTTTAAGCCTAGTTCTAAATAGTGACAATAGATACACTAGGCACAGCATGGCAACAAGCTTACATCAAAGCATTTCCAAAGCCTCTGCAACTAAGTCCTTCTTGACTGACAAGAGCATCACCTCACTGAATAAGCAATGAACTCTACCATTACAGCAGCCTTGGCCTCATAGATGACTCTCTTGCTTCGTTGCAGAAGTCCATCACCAGCCTGTGCCTGCAATGTCAAATGGAACCATGTCAAAACTGCTGACACTTTGCAGTTATGATCCCAACAGTTCATTCCTCAGACCTCCCAACCCTTAAGTCCCTTAAGAAGGAAGTGAAAAGCAATTGCTCTTGCATTTCATGCTGCCCAGACGCTCCCAGCTCCTCCAGTAAGGCTAAGCATTCCAACAGGCTCAGGCCAAACTCTCCCACAGTTGTTTGAGACCATCACAGCAAACTAACAGCAAGTTGCTGCTCTACTCTCAGACCACAGAGGCTGCCTAGGGAGTCGCCATCCCTGCAGCTGCTCAAGAAAAGCCTGGATGAGGCACTTAGTGCCATGGCCTAGCTGACTGGAGAGGGCTGGGGGCTAGGTTGGGCTGGATGAGCTTGGAGGTCTCTTCCAACCTGGCTGATTCCACGATTCTAAGTGTACAAATACCCCAGCTGTGTGCTTTGAACCTTGTAAATAAGCTTTCTGCAGAGACTGAATGATAAGAAACAGGTTGGTTGTAGTTATTAACAACCTTTGCCTGGATACCAACATTAATATTGATTATTAATTGTGCATCACTCATAACGCACCCATTCCATGGCTCCTGGAGTTCCCACAGTGAGAACAGCAAAGGATGGCACACCCCAAGCACTCCTCACCACGTATTCACTGCCAGCACCCAACACGGGAAGACAGCCAGGACAGGAAGATAAATCACACGGCGTAACAATCGGAGCCACCGCAGCTAAGGGGGGAAAAACCAAACACCAACCAATATATCTCAAGCCACAACAAAGACTTACTTCAGCAGCACCATCCAAGATATCCTTCATGAACTTAACCATGTCCTCTGTCTTCTCAAGGTGTCTGTCTGGCAGCAAACACTGCTGGTTGGAGGCATTCAAGGCGACGGTAGTACGGATGGTCAGCTCGCTGGCAATGGAAAGCAGATGGGTTACAGGTTTGAAGAGCCACAGTGTAAAACACTGCAAAGCAAAGAATTCCTACAGCATGTCAGAGGGCGCTCAGTAAGCTTCTCCCTGTGTGTGTTCCCTTAAAGGCAAGAGGGGAAGGGGGAAGAGAATGGTACAAAAAAGCTTCTCAGCAGTACTTTGTCCCCTCACATCCGTGCAGGCAACGCGATCGAAGCTTATTGCATTTCACACCCCCACAGGTAGCTCATGACTTCCCCAGCAGCAAGAGATCACAGACAGGAACCTTGCACATGAAACGTACTACTAAGGTAACACAGGAAGTCTTTCAGCATGCAAAGGCAAAAGCACAACCCAAAACATTCCACATGGCCACAGTCCAGCTGAAGAACGAAAAACTGCTGGAACCAGTTCAGAGCAGGACCACGAGGATGAGCCAAGGGCTGGAGCACTTCTAAGAGGATAGGCTGAGGGAGCTGGGGCTGCTCAGCCTGAAGGGGACAAGACTCCAGGGAGACTTTAAAGCTACCTCCCAGTACCTGAAGGGAACCTGCAGCAGGAAGGCTGCAGAGAGACTTTTTCCATAAGGGTGTCTAAAGACAGGGCAAGGGGAATGGTTTGAAGCTGAGGGAGAGCAGAACCATAGAAATTCGCTTTACAAAAAGCACTCATTCTGCTTATAGACCCAGTCAGGAATGACCTAGCCTGGAATCCTCTGCACCATTCTGCAGCTTTCCAGCTGCGTCACACACTGGCAAAAGAAACTTTCTCCTAGCTGCTTTCCTTTGAAGCAGAAACACGTTTACATCCTAGCCCCATTGAAGAACCATAGAAATGCCGTTTAGAAAAAGCACTCCTTCTGCTTATAGACCCAGCCAGGAATGGCCTAGCCTGGAATCCCCTGCACCATTCTGCAGCTTTCCAGCTCCCTCACACACTGGCAAAAGAAACTTTCTCCTAGCTGCTTTCCTTTGAAGCAGAAACACGTTTACATCCTAGCCCCATTGAAGAACCATAGAAATGCCGTTTAGAAAAAGCACTCCTTCTGCTTATAGACCCAGCCAGGAATGACCTAGCCTGGAATCCCCTGCACCATTCTGCAGCTTTCCAGCTCCCTCACACACTGGCAAAAGAAACTTTCTCCTAGCTGCTTTCCTTTGAAGCAGAAACACGTTTACATCCTAGCCCCATTGAAGAACCATAGAAATTCGGTTAAGAAAAAGCACTCCTTCTGCTTATAGACCCAGTCAGGAATGACCTAGCCTGGAATCCCCTGCACCATTCTGCAGCTTTCCAGCTGCGTCACACACTGGCAAAAGAAACTTTCTCCTAGCTGCTTTCCTTTGAAGCAGAAACACGTTTACATCCTAGCCCCATTGAAGAACCATAGAAATGCGCTTTAGAAAAAGCACTCCTTCTGCTTATAGACCCAGTCAGGAATGGCCTAGCCTGGAATCCCCTGCACCATTCTGCAGCTTTCCAGCTGCGTCACACACTGGCAAAAGAAACTTTCTCCTAGCTGCTTTCCTTTGAAGCAGAAACACGTTTACATCCTAGCCCCATTGAAGAACCATAGAAATGCCTTTTAGAAAAAGCACTCCTTCTGCTTATAGACCCAGCCAGGAATGGCCTAGCCTGGAATCCCCTGCACCATTCTGCAGCTTTCCAGCTCCCTCACACACTGGCAAAAGAAACTTTCTCCTAGCTGCTTTCCTTTGAAGCAGAAACACGTTTACATCCTAGCCCCATTGAAGAACCATAGAAATTCGCTTTAGAAAAAGCACTCCTTCTGCTTATAGACCCAGTCAGGAATGGCCTAGCCTGGAATCCCCTGCACCATTCTGCAGCTTTCCAGCTCCCTCACACACTGGCAAAAGAAACTTTCTCCTAGCTGCTTTCCTTTGAAGCAGAAACACGTTTACATCCTAGCCCCATTGAAGAACCATAGAAATGCCGTTTAGAAAAAGCACTCCTTCTGCTTATAGACCCAGCCAGGAATGGCCTAGCCTGGAATCCCCTGCACCATTCTGCAGCTTTCCAGCTGCCTCACACACTGGCAAAAGAAACTTTCTCCTAGCTGCTTTCCTTTGAAGCAGAAACACGTTTACATCCTAGCCCCATTGAAGAACCATAGAAATGCGTTTAGAAAAAGCAATCCTTCTGCTTATAGACCCAGTCAGGAATGACCTAGCCTGGAATCCCCTGCACCATTCTGCAGCTTTCCAGCTGCCTCACACACTGGCAAAAGAAACTTTCTCCTAGCTGCTTTCCTTTGAAGCAGAAACACGTTTACATCCTAGCCCCATTGAAGAACCATAGAAATGCCGTTTAGAAAAAGCAATCCTTCTGCTTATAGACCCAGCCAGGAATGGCCTAGCCTGGAATCCCCTGCACCATTCTGCAGCTTTCCAGCTGCATCACACACTGGCAAAAGAAACTTTCTCCTAGCTGCTTTCCTTTGAAGCAGAAACACGTTTACATCCTAGCCCCATTGAAGAACCATAGAAATTCGCTTTACAAAAAGCACTCCTTCTGCTTATAGACCCAGTCAGGAATGACCTAGCCTGGAATCCCCTACACCATTCTGCAGCTTTCCAGCTGCGTCACACACTGGCAAAAGAAACTTTCTCCTAGCTGCTTTCCTTTGAAGCAGAAACACGTTTACATCCTATCCCCATTGAAGAAACATAGAAATTCGTTTAGAAAAAGCACTCCTTCTGCTTATAGACCCAGTCAGGAATGGCCTAGCCTGGAATCCCCTGCACCATTCTGCAGCTTTCCAGCTCCCTCACACACTGGCAAAAGAAACTTTCTCCTAGCTGCTTTCCTTTGAAGCAGAAACACGTTTACATCCTAGCCCCATTGAAGAACCATAGAAATTCGCTTTAGAAAAAGCACTCCTTCTGCTTATAGACCCAGCCAGGAATGACCTAGCCTGGAATCCCCTGCACCATTCTGCAGCTTTCCAGCTGCGTCACACACTGGCAAAAGAAACTTTCTCCTAGCTGCTTTCCTTTGAAGCAGAAACACGTTTACATCCTAGCCCCATTGAAGAACCATAGAAATGCCGTTTAGAAAAAGCACTCCTTCTGCTTATAGACCCAGTCAGGAATGGCCTAGCCTGGAATCCCCTGCACCATTCTGCAGCTTTCCAGCTCCCTCACACACTGGCAAAAGAAACTTTCTCCTAGCTGCTTTCCTTTGAAGCAGAAACACGTTTACATCCTAGCCCCATTGAAGAACCATAGAAATTCGCTTTACAAAAAGCACTCCTTCTGCTTATAGACCCAGTCAGGAATGACCTAGCCTGGAATCCCTGCACCATTCTGCAGCTTTCCAGCTGCCTCACACACTGGCAAAAGAAACTTTCTCCTAGCTGCTTTCCTTTGAAGCAGAAACACGTTTACATCCTAGCCCCATTGAAGAACCATAGAAATGCCGTTTAGAAAAAGCACTCCTTCTGCTTATAGACCCAGTCAGGAATGACCTAGCCTGGAATCCCCTGCACCATTCTGCAGCTTTCCAGCCCCTCACACACTGGCAAAAGAAACTTTCTCCTAGCTGCTTTCCTTTGAAGCAGAAACACGTTTACATCCTAGCCCCATTGAAGAACCATAGAAATTCGCTTTAGAAAAAGCACTCCTTCTGCTTATAGACCCATCAGGAATGGCCTAGCCTGGAATCCCCTGCACCATTCTGCAGCTTTCCAGCTCCCTCACACACTGGCAAAAGAAACTTTCTCCTAGCTGCTTTCCTTTGAAGCAGAAACACGTTTACATCCTAGCCCCTTTGAAGAACCATAGAAATTCGCTTTAGAAAAAGCACTCCTTCTGCTTATAGACCCAGCCAGGAATGGCCTAGCCTGGAATCCCCTGCACCATTCTGCAGCTTTCCAGCTGCGTCACACACTGGCAAAAGAAACTTTCTCCTAGCTGCTTTCCTTTGAAGCAGAAACACGTTTACATCCTAGCCCCATTGAAGAACCATAGAAATTCCGTTTAGAAAAAGCACTCCTTCTGCTTATAGACCCAGTCAGGAATGGCCTAGCCTGGAATCCCCTGCACCATTCTGCAGCTTTCCAGCTCCGTCACACACTGGCAAAAGAAACTTTCTCCTAGCTGCTTTCCTTTGAAGCAGAAACACGTTTACATCCTAGCCCCATTGAAGAACCATAGAAATTCGCTTTAGAAAAAGCACTCCTTCTGCTTATAGACCCAGTCAGGAATGACCTAGCCTGGAATCCCCTGCACCGTTCTGCAGCTTTCCACCTCCGTCACACACTGGCAAAAGAAACTTTCTCCTAGCTGCTTTCCTTTGAAGCAGAAACACGTTTACATCCTAGCCCCATTGAAGAACCATAGAAATTCGCTTTACAAAAAGCACTCCTTCTGCTTATAGACCCAGTCAGGAATGACCTAGCCTGGAATCCCCTGCACCATTCTGCAGCTTTCCAGCTGCGTCACACACTGGCAAAAGAAACTTTCTCCTAGCTGCTTTCCTTTGAAGCAGAAACACGTTTACATCCTAGCCCCATTGAAGAACCATAGAAATTCGCTTTACAAAAAGCACTCCTTCTGCTTATAGACCCAGTCAGGAATGGCCTAGCCTGGAATCCCCTGCACCATTCTGCAGCTTTCCAGCTCCCTCACACACTGGCAAAAGAAACTTTCTCCTAGCTGCTTTCCTTTGAAGCAGAAACACGTTTACATCCTAGCCCCATTGAAGAACCATAGAAATTCGCTTTAGAAAAAGCACTCCTTCTGCTTATAGACCCAGTCAGGAATGGCCTAGCCTGGAATCCCCTGCACCATTCTGCAGCTTTCCAGCTGCGTCACACACTGGCAAAAGAAACTTTCTCCTAGCTGCTTTCCTTTGAAGCAGAAACACGTTTACATCCTAGCCCCATTGAAGAACCATAGAAATTCGCTTTAGAAAAAGCACTCCTTCTGCTTATAGACCCAGTCAGGAATGACCTAGCCTGGAATCCCCTGCACCATTCTGCAGCTTTCCAGCTGCCTCACACACTGGCAAAAGAAACTTTCTCCTAGCTGCTTTCCTTTGAAGCAGAAACACGTTTACATCCTAGCCCCATTGAAGAACCATAGAAATTCGCTTTAGAAAAAGCACTCCTTCTGCTTATAGACCCAGCAGGAATGGCCTAGCCTGGAATCCCCTGCACCATTCTGCAGCTTTCCAGCTCCTCACACACTGGCAAAAGAAACTTTCTCCTAGCTGCTTTCCTTTGAAGCAGAAACACGTTTACATCCTAGCCCCATTGAAGAACCATAGAAATGCCGTTTAGAAAAAGCACTCCTTCTGCTTATAGACCCAGCCAGGAATGGCCTAGCCTGGAATCCCCTGCACCATTCTGCAGCTTTCCAGCTCCCTCACACACTGGCAAAAGAAACTTTCTCCTAGCTGCTTTCCTTTGAAGCAGAAACACGTTTACATCCTAGCCCCATTGAAGAACCATAGAAATTCGTTTAGAAAAAGCACTCCTTCTGCTTATAGACCCAGCCAGGAATGGCCTAGCCTGGAATCCCCTGCACCATTCTGCAGCTTTCCAGCTCCTCACACACTGGCAAAAGAAACTTTCTCCTAGCTGCTTTCCTTTGAAGCAGAAACACGTTTACATCCTAGCCCCATTGAAGAACCATAGAAATGCCGTTTAGAAAAAGCACTCCTTCTGCTTATAGACCCAGCCAGGAATGGCCTAGCTTGGAATCCCCTGCACCATTCTGCAGCTTTCCAGCTCCCTCACACACTGGCAAAAGAAACTTTCTCCTAGCTGCTTTCCTTTGAAGCAGAAACACGTTTACATCCTAGCCCCATTGAAGAACCATAGAAATGCCGTTTAGAAAAAGCACTCCTTCTGCTTATAGACCCAGCCAGGAATGGCCTAGCCTGGAATCCCCTGCACCATTCTGCAGCTTTCCAGCTCCCTCACACACTGGCAAAAGAAACTTTCTCCTAGCTGCTTTCCTTTGAAGCAGAAACACGTTTACATCCTAGCCCCATTGAAGAACCATAGAAATGCCGTTTAGAAAAAGCACTCCTTCTGCTTATAGACCCAGCCAGGAATGGCCTAGCCTGGAATCCCCTGCACCATTCTGCAGCTTTCCAGCTGCCTCACACACTGGCAAAAGAAACTTTCTCCTAGCTGCTTTCCTTTGAAGCAGAAACACGTTTACCTCCTAGGCCCACTATAGAACCATAGAAATGCCGTTTAGAAAAAGCACTCCTTCTGCTTATAGACCCAGTCAGGTATGGCCTAGCCTGGAATCCCCTGCACCATTCTGCAGCTTTCCAGCTCCCTCACACACTGGCAAAAGAAACTTTCTCCTAGCTGCTTTCCTTTGAAGCAGATACACGTTTACATCCTAGCCCCATTGAAGAACCATAGAAATTCCGTTTAGAAAAAGCACTCCTTCTGCTTATAGACCCAGCCAGGAATGGCCTAGCCTGGAATCCCCTGCACCATTCTGCAGCTTTCCAGCTCCCTCACACACTGGCAAAAGAAACTTTCTCCTAGCTGCTTTCCTTTGAAGCAGAAACACGTTTACATCCTAGCCCCATTGAAGAACCATAGAAATGCCGTTTAGAAAAAGCACTCCTTCTGCTTATAGACCCAGCCAGGAATGGCCTAGCCTGGAATCCCCTGCACCATTCTGCAGCTTTCCAGCTCCCTCACACACTGGCAAAAGAAACTTTCTCCTAGCTGCTTTCCTTTGAAGCAGAAACACGTTTACATCCTAGCCCCATTGAAGAACCATAGAAATGCCGTTTAGAAAAAGCACTCCTTCTGCTTATAGACCCAGCCAGGAATGGCCTAGCCTGGAATCCCCTGCACCATTCTGCAGCTTTCCAGCTGCCTCACACACTGGCAAAAGAAACTTTCTCCTAGCTGCTTTCCTTTGAAGCAGAAACACGTTTACATCCTAGCCCCATTGAAGAACCATAGAAATTCGCTTTAGAAAAAGCACTCCTTCTGCTTATAGACCCAGTCAGGAATGGCCTAGCCTGGAATCCCCTGCACCATTCTGCAGCTTTCCAGCTGCGTCACACACTGGCAAAAGAAACTTTCTCCTAGCTGCTTTCCTTTGAAGCAGAAACACGTTTACATCCTAGCCCCATTGAAGAACCATAGAAATGCCGTTTAGAAAAAGCACTCCTTCTGCTTATAGACCCAGTCAGGAATGGCCTAGCCTGGAATCCCCTGCACCATTCTGCAGCTTTCCAGCTCCCTCACACACTGGCAAAAGAAACTTTCTCCTAGCTGCTTTCCTTTGAAGCAGAAACACGTTTACATCCTAGCCCCATTGAAGAACCATAGAAATTCGCTTTAGAAAAAGCACTCCTTCTGCTTATAGACCCAGTCAGGAATGGCCTAGCCTGGAATCCCCTGCACCATTCTGCAGCTTTCCAGCTGCCGTCACACACTGGCAAAAGAAACTTTCTCCTAGCTGCTTTCCTTTGAAGCAGAAACACGTTTACATCCTAGCCCCATTGAAGAACCATAGAAATGCCGTTTAGAAAAAGCACTCCTTCTGCTTATAGACCCAGCCAGGAATGGCCTAGCCTGGAATCCCCTGCACCATTCTGCAGCTTTCCAGCTCCCTCACACACTGGCAAAAGAAACTTTCTCCTAGCTGCTTTCCTTTGAAGCAGAAACACGTTTACATCCTAGCCCCATTGAAGAACCATAGAAATTCGTTTAGAAAAAGCACTCCTTCTGCTTATAGACCCAGCCAGGAATGGCCTAGCCTGGAATCCCCTGCACCATTCTGCAGCTTTCCAGCTGCCTCACACACTGGCAAAAGAAACTTTCTCCTAGCTGCTTTCCTTTGAAGCAGAAACACGTTTACATCCTAGCCCCATTGAAGAACCATAGAAATGCCGTCTAGAAAAAGCACTCCTTCTGCGTATAGACCCAGTCAGGAATGGCCTAGCCTGGAATCCCCTGCACCATTCTGCAGCTTTCCAGCTCCCTCACACACTGGCAAAAGAAACTTTCTCCTAGCTGCTTTCCTTTGAAGCAGAAACACGTTTACATCCTAGCCCCATTGAAGAACCATAGAAATTCCGTTTAGAAAAAGCACTCCTTCTGCTTATAGACCCAGCCAGGAATGGCCTAGCCTGGAATCCCCTGCACCATTCTGCAGCTTTCCAGCTCCCTCACACACTGGCAAAAGAAACTTTCTCCTAGCTGCTTTCCTTTGAAGCAGAAACACGTTTACATCCTAGCCCCATTGAAGAACCATAGAAATGCCGTTTAGAAAAAGCACTCCTTCTGCTTATAGACCCAGCCAGGAATGGCCTAGCCGGGAATCCCCTGCACCATTCTGCAGCTTTCCAGCTCCGTCATACAGTGCCAAAAGAAACTTTCTCCTAGCTGCTTTCCTTTGAAGCAGAAACACGTTTACATCCTAGCCCCATTGAAGAACCATAGAAATGCCGTTTAGAAAAAGCACTCCTTCTGCTTATAGACCCAGCCAGGAATGGCCTAGCCTGGAATCCCCTGCACCATTCTGCAGCTTTCCAGCTCCCTCACACACTGGCAAAAGAAACTTTCTCCTAGCTGCTTTCCTTTGAAGCAGAAACACGTTTACATCCTAGCCCCATTGAAGAACCATAGAAATTCGGTTTACAAAAAGCACTCCTTCTGCTTATAGACGCAGTCAGGAATGACCGAGCCTGGAATCCCCTGCACCATTCTGCAGCTTTCCAGCTCCCTCACACACTGGCAAAAGAAACTTTCTCCTAGCTGCTTTCCTTTGAAGCAGAAACACGTTTACATCCTAGCCCCATTGAAGAACCATAGAAATGCCGTTTAGAAAAAGCACTCCTTCTGCTTATAGACCCAGCCAGGAATGGCCTAGCCTGGAATCCCCTGCACCATTCTGCAGCTTTCCAGCTCCCTCACACACTGGCAAAAGAAACTTTCTCCTAGCTGCTTTCCTTTGAAGCAGAAACACGTTTACATCCTAGCCCCATTGAAGAACCATAGAAATGCCATTTAGAAAAAGCACTCCTTCTGCTTATAGACCCAGTCAGGAATGGCCTAGCCTGGAATCCCCTGCACCATTCTGCAGCTTTCCAGCTCCCTCACACACTGGCAAAAGAAACTTTCTCCTAGCTGCTTTCCTTTGAAGCAGAAACACGTTTACATCCTAGCCCCATTGAAGAACCATAGAAATGCCGTTTAGAAAAAGCATTCCTTCTGCTTATAGACCCAGCCAGGAATGGCCTAGCCTGGAATCCCCTGCACCATTCTGCAGCTTTCCAGCTCCCTCACACACTGGCAAAAGAAACTTTCTCCTAGCTGCTTTCCTTTGAAGCAGAAACACGTTTACATCCTAGCCCCATTGAAGAACCATAGAAATGCCGTTTAGAAAAAGCACTCCTTCTGCTTATAGACCCAGTCAGGAATGGCCTAGCCTGGAATCCCCTGCACCATTCTGCAGCTTTCCAGCTCCCTCACACACTGGCAAAAGAAACTTTCTCCTAGCTGCTTTCCTTTGAAGCAGAAACACGTTTACATCCTAGCCCCATTGAAGAACCATAGAAATGCCGTTTAGAAAAAGCACTCCTTCTGCTTATAGACCCAGCCAGGAATGGCCTAGCCTGGAATCCCCTGCACCATTCTGCAGCTTTCCAGCTCCCTCACACACTGGCAAAAGAAACTTTCTCCTAGCTGCTTTCCTTTGAAGCAGAAACACGTTTACATCCTAGCCCCATTGAAGAACCATAGAAATTCCGTTTAGAAAAAGCACTCCTTCTGCTTATAGACCCAGTCAGGAATGGCCTAGCCTGGAATCCCCTGCACCATTCTGCAGCTTTCCAGCTCCCTCACACACTGGCAAAAGAAACTTTCTCCTAGCTGCTTTCCTTTGAAGCAGAAACACGTTTACATCCTAGCCCCATTGAAGAACCATAGAAATGCCGTTTAGAAAAAGCACTCCTTCTGCTTATAGACCCAGCCAGGAATGGCCTAGCCTGGAATCCCCTGCACCATTCTGCAGCTTTCCAGCTCCCTCACACACTGGCAAAAGAAACTTTCTCCTAGCTGCTTTCCTTTGAAGCAGAAACACGTTTACATCCTAGCCCCATTGAAGAACCATAGAAATGCCGTTTAGAAAAAGCACTCCTTCTGCTTATAGACCCAGCCAGGAATGGCCTAGCCTGGAATCCCCTGCACCATTCTGCAGCTTTCCAGCTCCCTCACACACTGGCAAAAGAAACTTTCTCCTAGCTGCTTTCCTTTGAAGCAGAAACACGTTTACATCCTAGCCCCATTGAAGAACCATAGAAATTCGCTTTAGAAAAAGCACTCCTTCTGCTTATAGACCCAGTCAGGAATGGCCTAGCCTGGAATCCCCTGCACCATTCTGCAGCTTTCCAGCTCCCTCACACACTGGCAAAAGAAACTTTCTCCTAGCTGCTTTCCTTTGAAGCAGAAACACGTTTACATCCTAGCCCCATTGAAGAACCATAGAAATGCCGTTTAGAAAAAGCACTCCTTCTGCTTATAGACCCAGCCAGGAATGGCCTAGCCTGGAATCCCCTGCACCATTCTGCAGCTTTCCAGCTCCCTCACACACTGGCAAAAGAAACTTTCTCCTAGCTGCTTTCCTTTGAAGCAGAAACACGTTTACATCCTAGCCCCATTGAAGAACCATAGAAATGCCGTTTAGAAAAAGCACTCCTTCTGCTTATAGACCCAGCCAGGAATGGCCTAGCCTGGAATCCCCTGCACCATTCTGCAGCTTTCCAGCTCCCTCACACACTGGCAAAAGAAACTTTCTCCTAGCTGCTTTCCTTTGAAGCAGAAACACGTTTACATCCTAGCCCCATTGAAGAACCATAGAAATGCCGTTTAGAAAAAGCACTCCTTCTGCTTATAGACCCAGCCAGGAATGGCCTAGCCTGGAATCCCCTGCACCATTCTGCAGCTTTCCAGCTCCCTCACACACTGGCAAAAGAAACTTTCTCCTAGCTGCTTTCCTTTGAAGCAGAAACACGTTTACATCCTAGCCCCATTGAAGAACCATAGAAATGCCGTTTAGAAAAAGCACTCCTTCTGCTTATAGACCCAGCCAGGAATGGCCTAGCCTGGAATCCCCTGCACCATTCTGCAGCTTTCCAGCTCCCTCACACACTGGCAAAAGAAACTTTCTCCTAGCTGCTTTCCTTTGAAGCAGAAACACGTTTACATCCTAGCCCCATTGAAGAACCATAGAAATGCCGTTTAGAAAAAGCACTCCTTCTGCTTATAGACCCAGCCAGGAATGGCCTAGCCTGGAATCCCCTGCACCATTCTGCAGCTTTCCAGCTCCCTCACACACTGGCAAAAGAAACTTTCTCCTAGCTGCTTTCCTTTGAAGCAGAAACACGTTTACATCCTAGCCCCATTGAAGAACCATAGAAATTCGCTTTAGAAAAAGCACTCCTTCTGCTTATAGACCCAGTCAGGAATGGCCTAGCCTGGAATCCCCTGCACCATTCTGCAGCTTTCCAGCTGCCTCACACACTGGCAAAAGAAACTTTCTCCTAGCTGCTTTCCTTTGAAGCAGAAACACGTTTACATCCTAGCCCCATTGAAGAACCATAGAAATGCCGTTTAGAAAAAGCACTCCTTCTGCTTATAGACCCAGCCAGGAATGGCCTAGCCTGGAATCCCCTGCACCATTCTGCAGCTTTCCAGCTCCGTCACACACTGGCAAAAGAAACTTTCTCCTAGCTGCTTTCCTTTGAAGCAGAAACACGTTTACATCCTAGCCCCATTGAAGAACCATAGAAATGCCGTTTAGAAAAAGCACTCCTTCTGCTTATAGACCCAGCCAGGAATGGCCTAGCCTGGAATCCCCTGCACCATTCTGCAGCTTTCCAGCTCCCTCACACACTGGCAAAAGAAACTTTCTCCTAGCTGCTTTCCTTTGAAGCAGAAACACGTTTACATCCTAGCCCCATTGAAGAACCATAGAAATGCCGTTTAGAAAAAGCACTCCTTCTGCTTATAGACCCAGCCAGGAATGGCCTAGCCTGGAATCCCCTGCACCATTCTGCAGCTTTCCAGCTCCCTCACACACTGGCAAAAGAAACTTTCTCCTAGCTGCTTTCCTTTGAAGCAGAAACACGTTTACATCCTAGCCCCATTGAAGAACCATAGAAATGCCGTTTAGAAAAAGCACTCCTTCTGCTTATAGACCCAGCCAGGAATGGCCTAGCCTGGAATCCCCTGCACCATTCTGCAGCTTTCCAGCTCCCTCACACACTGGCAAAAGAAACTTTCTCCTAGCTGCTTTCCTTTGAAGCAGAAACACGTTTACATCCTAGCCCCATTGAAGAACCATAGAAATGCCGTTTAGAAAAAGCACTCCTTCTGCTTATAGACCCAGCCAGGAATGGCCTAGCCTGGAATCCCCTGCACCATTCTGCAGCTTTCCAGCTCCCTCACACACTGGCAAAAGAAACTTTCTCCTAGCTGCTTTCCTTTGAAGCAGAAACACGTTTACATCCTAGCCCCATTGAAGAACCATAGAAATGCCGTTTAGAAAAAGCACTCCTTCTGCTTATAGACCCAGCCAGGAATGGCCTAGCCTGGAATCCCCTGCACCATTCTGCAGCTTTCCAGCTCCGTCACACACTGGCAAAAGAAACTTTCTCCTAGCTGCTTTCCTTTGAAGCAGAAACACGTTTACATCCTAGCCCCATTGAAGAACCATAGAAATGCCGTTTAGAAAAAGCACTCCTTCTGCTTATAGACCCAGCCAGGAATGGCCTAGCCTGGAATCCCCTGCACCATTCTGCAGCTTTCCAGCTGCCTCACACACTGGCAAAAGAAACTTTCTCCTAGCTGCTTTCCTTTGAAGCAGAAACACGTTTACATCCTAGCCCCATTGAAGAACCATAGAAATGCCGTTTAGAAAAAGCACTCCTTCTGCTTATAGACCCAGCCAGGAATGGCCTAGCCTGGAATCCCCTGCACCATTCTGCAGCTTTCCAGCTCCCTCACACACTGGCAAAAGAAACTTTCTCCTAGCTGCTTTCCTTTGAAGCAGAAACACGTTTACATCCTAGCCCCATTGAAGAACCATAGAAATGCCGTTTAGAAAAAGCACTCCTTCTGCTTATAGACCCAGCCAGGAATGGCCTAGCCTGGAATCCCCTGCACCATTCTGCAGCTTTCCAGCTCCCTCACACACTGGCAAAAGAAACTTTCTCCTAGCTGCTTTCCTTTGAAGCAGAAACACGTTTACATCCTAGCCCCATTGAAGAACCATAGAAATGCCGTTTAGAAAAAGCACTCCTTCTGCTTATAGACCCAGTCAGGAATGGCCTAGCCTGGAATCCCCTGCACCATTCTGCAGCTTTCCAGCTCCCTCACACACTGGCAAAAGAAACTTTCTCCTAGCTGCTTTCCTTTGAAGCAGAAACACGTTTACATCCTAGCCCCATTGAAGAACCATAGAAATGCCGTTTAGAAAAAGCACTCCTTCTGCTTATAGACCCAGCCAGGAATGGCCTAGCCTGGAATCCCCTGCACCATTCTGCAGCTTTCCAGCTCCCTCACACACTGGCAAAAGAAACTTTCTCCTAGCTGCTTTCCTTTGAAGCAGAAACACGTTTACATCCTAGCCCCATTGAAGAACCATAGAAATGCCGTTTAGAAAAAGCACTCCTTCTGCTTATAGACCCAGCCAGGAATGGCCTAGCCTGGAATCCCCTGCACCATTCTGCAGCTTTCCAGCTCCGTCACACACTGGCAAAAGAAACTTTCTCCTAGCTGCTTTCCTTTGAAGCAGAAACACGTTTACATCCTAGCCCCATTGAAGAACCATAGAAATGCCGTTTAGAAAAAGCACTCCTTCTGCTTATAGACCCAGCCAGGAATGGCCTAGCCTGGAATCCCCTGCACCATTCTGCAGCTTTCCAGCTCCGTCACACACTGGCAAAAGAAACTTTCTCCTAGCTGCTTTCCTTTGAAGCAGAAACACGTTTACATCCTAGCCCCATTGAAGAACCATAGAAATGCCGTTTAGAAAAAGCACTCCTTCTGCTTATAGACCCAGCCAGGAATGGCCTAGCCTGGAATCCCCTGCACCATTCTGCAGCTTTCCAGCTCCCTCACACACTGGCAAAAGAAACTTTCTCCTAGCTGCTTTCCTTTGAAGCAGAAACACGTTTACATCCTAGCCCCATTGAAGAACCATAGAAATGCCGTTTAGAAAAAGCACTCCTTCTGCTTATAGACCCAGCCAGGAATGGCCTAGCCTGGAATCCCCTGCACCATTCTGCAGCTTTCCAGCTCCCTCACACACTGGCAAAAGAAACTTTCTCCTAGCTGCTTTCCTTTGAAGCAGAAACACGTTTACATCCTAGCCCCATTGAAGAACCATAGAAATGCGTTTAGAAAAAGCACTCCTTCTGCTTATAGACCCAGCCAGGAATGGCCTAGCCTGGAATCCCCTGCACCATTCTGCAGCTTTCCAGCTCCGTCACACACTGGCAAAAGAAACTTTCTCCTAGCTGCTTTCCTTTGAAGCAGAAACACGTTTACATCCTAGCCCCATTGAAGAACCATAGAAATGCCGTTTAGAAAAAGCACTCCTTCTGCTTATAGACCCAGCCAGGAATGGCCTAGCCTGGAATCCCCTGCACCATTCTGCAGCTTTCCAGCTCCCTCACACACTGGCAAAAGAAACTTTCTCCTAGCTGCTTTCCTTTGAAGCAGAAACACGTTTACATCCTAGCCCCATTGAAGAACCATAGAAATGCCGTTTAGAAAAAGCACTCCTTCTGCTTATAGACCCAGCCAGGAATGGCCTAGCCTGGAATCCCCTGCACCATTCTGCAGCTTTCCAGCTCCTCACACACTGGCAAAAGAAACTTTCTCCTAGCTGCTTTCCTTTGAAGCAGAAACACGTTTACATCCTAGCCCCATTGAAGAACCATAGAAATGCCGTTTAGAAAAAGCACTCCTTCTGCTTATAGACCCAGCCAGGAATGGCCTAGCCTGGAATCCCCTGCACCATTCTGCAGCTTTCCAGCTCCCTCACACACTGGCAAAAGAAACTTTCTCCTAGCTGCTTTCCTTTGAAGCAGAAACACGTTTACATCCTAGCCCCATTGAAGAACCATAGAAATTCGCTTTAGAAAAAGCACTCCTTCTGCTTATAGACCCAGTCAGGAATGGCCTAGCCTGGAATCCCCTGCACCATTCTGCAGCTTTCCAGCTCCCTCACACACTGGCAAAAGAAACTTTCTCCTAGCTGCTTTCCTTTGAAGCAGAAACACGTTTACATCCTAGCCCCATTGAAGAACCATAGAAATTCGCTTTACAAAAAGCACTCCTTCTGCTTATAGACCCAGTCAGGAATGACCTAGCCTGGAATCCCCTGCACCATTCTGCAGCTTTCCAGCTGCCGTCACACACTGGCAAAAGAAACTTTCTCCTAGCTGCTTTCCTTTGAAGCAGAAACACGTTTACATCCTAGCCCCATTGAAGAACCATAGAAATGCGCTTTAGAAAAAGCACTCCTTCTGCTTATAGACCCAGTCAGGAATGGCCTAGCCTGGAATCCCCTGCACCATTCTGCAGCTTTCCAGCTCCCTCACACACTGGCAAAAGAAACTTTCTCCTAGCTGCTTTCCTTTGAAGCAGAAACACGTTTACATCCTAGCCCCATTGAAGAACCATAGAAATGCCGTTTAGAAAAAGCACTCCTTCTGCTTATAGACCCAGCCAGGAATGGCCTAGCCTGGAATCCCCTGCACCATTCTGCAGCTTTCCAGCTCCCTCACACACTGGCAAAAGAAACTTTCTCCTAGCTGCTTTCCTTTGAAGCAGAAACACGTTTACATCCTAGCCCCATTGAAGAACCATAGAAATGCCGTTTAGAAAAAGCACTCCTTCTGCTTATAGACCCAGCCAGGAATGGCCTAGCCTGGAATCCCCTGCACCATTCTGCAGCTTTCCAGCTCCCTCACACACTGGCAAAAGAAACTTTCTCCTAGCTGCTTTCCTTTGAAGCAGAAACACGTTTACATCCTAGCCCCATTGAAGAAACATAGAAATTCGCTTTAGAAAAAGCACTCCTTCTGCTTATAGACCCAGCCAGGAATGGCCTAGCCTGGAATCCCCTGCACCATTCTGCAGCTTTCCAGCTCCCTCACACACTGGCAAAAGAAACTTTCTCCTAGCTGCTTTCCTTTGAAGCAGAAACACGTTTACATCCTAGCCCCATTGAAGAACCATAGAAATGCCGTTTAGAAAAAGCACTCCTTCTGCTTATAGACCCAGCCAGGAATGGCCTAGCCTGGAATTCCCTGCACCATTCTGCAGCTTTCCAGCTGCCCTCACACACTGGCAAAAGAAACTTTCTCCTAGCTGCTTTCCTT
The DNA here is from genome assembly GCF_015220805.1 of Pogoniulus pusillus. Lineage (NCBI taxonomy): Eukaryota > Metazoa > Chordata > Aves > Piciformes > Lybiidae > Pogoniulus > Pogoniulus pusillus. The sequence continues at coordinate 44,201 of NW_026974581.1, forward strand.
TGAAGCAGAAACACGTTTACATCCTAGCCCCATTGAAGAACCATAGAAATGCCGTTTAGAAAAAGCACTCCTTCTGCTTATAGACCCAGCCAGGAATGGCCTAGCCTGGAATCCCCTGCACCATTCTGCAGCTTTCCAGCTCCCTCACACACTGGCAAAAGAAACTTTCTCCTAGCTGCTTTCCTTTGAAGCAGAAACACGTTTACATCCTAGCCCCATTGAAGAACCATAGAAATGCCGTTTAGAAAAAGCACTCCTTCTGCTTATAGACCCAGCCAGGAATGGCCTAGCCTGGAATCCCCTGCACCATTCTGCAGCTTTCCAGCTCCCTCACACACTGGCAAAAGAAACTTTCTCCTAGCTGCTTTCCTTTGAAGCAGAAACACGTTTACATCCTAGCCCCATTGAAGAACCATAGAAATTCGCTTTAGAAAAAGCACTCCTTCTGCTTATAGACCCAGCCAGGAATGGCCTAGCCTGGAATCCCCTGCACCATTCTGCAGCTTTCCAGCTGCCTCACACACTGGCAAAAGAAACTTTCTCCTAGCTGCTTTCCTTTGAAGCAGAAACACGTTTACATCCTAGCCCCATTGAAGAACCATAGAAATGCCGTTTAGAAAAAGCACTCCTTCTGCTTATAGACCCAGCCAGGAATGGCCTAGCCTGGAATCCCCTGCACCATTCTGCAGCTTTCCAGCTCCGTCACACACTGGCAAAAGAAACTTTCTCCTAGCTGCTTTCCTTTGAAGCAGAAACACGTTTACATCCTAGCCCCATTGAAGAACCATAGAAATGCCGTTTAGAAAAAGCACTCCTTCTGCTTATAGACCCAGTCAGGAATGGCCTAGCCTGGAATCCCCTGCACCATTCTGCAGCTTTCCAGCTCCCTCACACACTGGCAAAAGAAACTTTCTCCTAGCTGCTTTCCTTTGAAGCAGAAACACGTTTACATCCTAGCCCCATTGAAGAACCATAGAAATGCCGTTTAGAAAAAGCACTCCTTCTGCTTATAGACCCAGCCAGGAATGGCCTAGCCTGGAATCCCCTGCACCATTCTGCAGCTTTCCAGCTCCGTCACACACTGGCAAAAGAAACTTTCTCCTAGCTGCTTTCCTTTGAAGCAGAAACACGTTTACATCCTAGCCCCATTGAAGAACCATAGAAATGCCGTTTAGAAAAAGCACTCCTTCTGCTTATAGACCCAGCCAGGAATGGCCTAGCCTGGAATCCCCTGCACCATTCTGCAGCTTTCCAGCTGCCTCACACACTGGCAAAAGAAACTTTCTCCTAGCTGCTTTCCTTTGAAGCAGAAACACGTTTACATCCTAGCCCCATTGAAGAACCATAGAAATGCCGGATAGAAAAAGCACTCCTTCTGCTTATAGACCCAGTCAGGAATGGCCTAGCCTGGAATCCCCTGCACCATTCTGCAGCTTTCCAGCTCCGTCACACACTGGCAAAAGAAACTTTCTCCTAGCTGCTTTCCTTTGAAGCAGAAACACGTTTACATCCTAGCCCCATTGAAGAACCATAGAAATTCGCTTTAGAAAAAGCACTCCTTCTGCTTATAGACCCAGTCAGGAATGGCCTAGCCTGGAATCCCCTGCACCATTCTGCAGCTTTCCAGCTCCCTCACACACTGGCAAAAGAAACTTTCTCCTAGCTGCTTTCCTTTGAAGCAGAAACACGTTTACATCCTAGCCCCATTGAAGAACCATAGAAATTCGTTTAGAAAAAGCACTCCTTCTGCTTATAGACCCAGCCAGGAATGGCCTAGCCTGGAATCCCCTGCACCATTCTGCAGCTTTCCAGCTCCTCACACACTGGCAAAAGAAACTTTCTCCTAGCTGCTTTCCTTTGAAGCAGAAACACGTTTACATCCTAGCCCCATTGAAGAACCATAGAAATGCCGTTTAGAAAAAGCACTCCTTCTGCTTATAGACCCAGCCAGGAATGGCCTAGCCTGGAATCCCCTGCACCATTCTGCAGCTTTCCAGCTCCCTCACACACTGGCAAAAGAAACTTTCTCCTAGCTGCTTTCCTTTGAAGCAGAAACACGTTTACATCCTAGCCCCATTGAAGAACCATAGAAATGCCGTTTAGAAAAAGCACTCCTTCTGCTTATAGACCCAGCCAGGAATGGCCTAGCCTGGAATCCCCTGCACCATTCTGCAGCTTTCCAGCTGCGTCACACACTGGCAAAAGAAACTTTCTCCTAGCTGCTTTCCTTTGAAGCAGAAACACGTTTACATCCTAGCCCCATTGAAGAACCATAGAAATGCCGTTTAGAAAAAGCACTCCTTCTGCTTATAGACCCAGCCAGGAATGGCCTAGCCTGGAATCCCCTGCACCATTCTGCAGCTTTCCAGCTGCCTCACACACTGGCAAAAGAAACTTTCTCCTAGCTGCTTTCCTTTGAAGCAGAAACACGTTTACATCCTAGCCCCATTGAAGAACCATAGAAATGCCGTTTAGAAAAAGCACTCCTTCTGCTTATAGACCCAGCCAGGAATGGCCTAGCCTGGAATCCCCTGCACCATTCTGCAGCTTTCCAGCTCCCTCACACACTGGCAAAAGAAACTTTCTCCTAGCTGCTTTCCTTTGAAGCAGAAACACGTTTACATCCTAGCCCCATTGAAGAACCATAGAAATGCCGTTTAGAAAAAGCACTCCTTCTGCTTATAGACCCAGCCAGGAATGGCCTAGCCTGGAATCCCCTGCACCATTCTGCAGCTTTCCAGCTCCCTCACACACTGGCAAAAGAAACTTTCTCCTAGCTGCTTTCCTTTGAAGCAGAAACACGTTTACATCCTAGCCCCATTGAAGAACCATAGAAATGCCGTTTAGAAAAAGCACTCCTTCTGCTTATAGACCCAGCCAGGAATGGCCTAGCCTGGAATCCCCTGCACCATTCTGCAGCTTTCCAGCTCCCTCACACACTGGCAAAAGAAACTTTCTCCTAGCTGCTTTCCTTTGAAGCAGAAACACGTTTACATCCTAGCCCCATTGAAGAACCATAGAAATGCCGTTTAGAAAAAGCACTCCTTCTGCTTATAGACCCAGCCAGGAATGGCCTAGCCTGGAATCCCCTGCACCATTCTGCAGCTTTCCAGCTCCCTCACACACTGGCAAAAGAAACTTTCTCCTAGCTGCTTTCCTTTGAAGCAGAAACACGTTTACATCCTAGCCCCATTGAAGAACCATAGAAATGCCGTTTAGAAAAAGCACTCCTTCTGCTTATAGACCCAGTCAGGAATGGCCTAGCCTGGAATCCCCTGCACCATTCTGCAGCTTTCCAGCTCCCTCACACACTGGCAAAAGAAACTTTCTCCTAGCTGCTTTCCTTTGAAGCAGAAACACGTTTACATCCTAGCCCCATTGAAGAACCATAGAAATGCCGTTTAGAAAAAGCACTCCTTCTGCTTATAGACCCAGCCAGGAATGGCCTAGCCTGGAATCCCCTGCACCATTCTGCAGCTTTCCAGCTGCCTCACACACTGGCAAAAGAAACTTTCTCCTAGCTGCTTTCCTTTGAAGCAGAAACACGTTTACATCCTAGCCCCATTGAAGAACCATAGAAATGCCGTTTAGAAAAAGCACTCCTTCTGCTTATAGACCCAGCCAGGAATGGCCTAGCCTGGAATCCCCTGCACCATTCTGCAGCTTTCCAGCTCCCTCACACACTGGCAAAAGAAACTTTCTCCTAGCTGCTTTCCTTTGAAGCAGAAACACGTTTACATCCTAGCCCCATTGAAGAACCATAGAAATTACGTTCAGTAAAAGCACTCCTTCTGCTTATAGACCCAGTCAGGAATGGCCTAGCCTGGAATCCCCCGCACCATTCTGCAGCTTTCCAACTGCGTCACACACTGGCAAAAGAAACTTTCTCCTAGCTGCTTTCCTCTGAAGTAGAAACACGTTTACATCCTAGCCCCATTGAAGAACCATAGAAATTACGTTCAGAAAAAGCACTCCTTCTGCTTATAGACCCAGCCAGGAATGGCCTAGCCTGGAATCCCCTGCACCATTCTGCAGCTTTCCAGCTCCCTCACACACTGGCAAAAGAAACTTTCTCCTAGCTGCTTTCCTTTGAAGCAGAAACACGTTTACATCCTAGCCCCATTGAAGAACCATAGAAATGCCGTTTAGAAAAAGCACTCCTTCTGCTTATAGACCCAGTCAGGAATGACCTAGCCTGGAATCCCCTGCACCATTCTGCAGCTTTCCAGCTCCCTCACACACTGGCAAAAGAAACTTTCTCCTAGCTGCTTTCCTTTGAAGCAGAAACACGTTTACATCCTAGCCCCATTGAAGAACCATAGAAATTCGCTTTAGAAAAAGCACTCCTTCTGCTTATAGACCCAGCCAGGAATGGCCTAGCCTGGAATCCCCTGCACCATTCTGCAGCTTTCCAGCTGCGTCACACACTGGCAAAAGAAACTTTCTCCTAGCTGCTTTCCTTTGAAGCAGAAACACGTTTACATCCTAGCCCCATTGAAGAACCATAGAAATTCGCTTTAGAAAAAGCACTCCTTCTGCTTATAGACCCAGCCAGGAATGGCCTAGCCTGGAATCCCCTGCACCATTCTGCAGCTTTCCAGCTGCCTCACACACTGGCAAAAGAAACTTTCTCCTAGCTGCTTTCCTTTGAAGCAGAAACACGTTTACATCCTAGCCCCATTGAAGAACCATAGAAATGCCGTTTAGAAAAAGCACTCCTTCTGCTTATAGACCCAGCCAGGAATGGCCTAGCCTGGAATCCCCTGCACCATTCTGCAGCTTTCCAGCTCCCTCACACACTGGCAAAAGAAACTTTCTCCTAGCTGCTTTCCTTTGAAGCAGAAACACGTTTACATCCTAGCCCCATTGAAGAACCATAGAAATGCCGTTTAGAAAAAGCACTCCTTCTGCTTATAGACCCAGCCAGGAATGGCCTAGCCTGGAATCCCCTGCACCATTCTGCAGCTTTCCAGCTGCCTCACACACTGGCAAAAGAAACTTTCTCCTAGCTGCTTTCCTTTGAAGCAGAAACACGTTTACATCCTAGCCCCATTGAAGAACCATAGAAATGCCGTTTAGAAAAAGCACTCCTTCTGCTTATAGACCCAGCCAGGAATGGCCTAGCCTGGAATCCCCTGCACCATTCTGCAGCTTTCCAGCTCCCTCACACACTGGCAAAAGAAACTTTCTCCTAGCTGCTTTCCTTTGAAGCAGAAACACGTTTACATCCTAGCCCCATTGAAGAACCATAGAAATGCCGTTTAGAAAAAGCACTCCTTCTGCTTATAGACCCAGCCAGGAATGGCCTAGCCTGGAATCCCCTGCACCATTCTGCAGCTTTCCAGCTCCTCACACACTGGCAAAAGAAACTTTCTCCTAGCTGCTTTCCTTTGAAGCAGAAACACGTTTACATCCTAGCCCCATTGAAGAACCATAGAAATGCCGTTTAGAAAAAGCACTCCTTCTGCTTATAGACCCAGTCAGGAATGGCCTAGCCTGGAATCCCCTGCACCATTCTGCAGCTTTCCAGCTCCGTCACACACTGGCAAAAGAAACTTTCTCCTAGCTGCTTTCCTTTGAAGCAGAAACACGTTTACATCCTAGCCCCATTGAAGAACCATAGAAATGCGCTTTACAAAAAGCACTCCTTCTGCTTATAGACCCAGTCAGGAATGGCCTAGCCTGGAATCCCCTGCACCATTCTGCAGCTTTCCAGCTCCCTCACACACTGGCAAAAGAAACTTTCTCCTAGCTGCTTTCCTTTGAAGCAGAAACACGTTTACATCCTAGCCCCACTGAAGAACCATAGAAATGCCGTTTAGAAAAAGCACTCCTTCTGCTTATAGACCCAGCCAGGAATGGCCTAGCCTGGAATCCCCTGCACCATTCTGCAGCTTTCCAGCTCCCTCACACACTGGCAAAAGAAACTTTCTCCTAGCTGCTTTCCTTTGAAGCAGAAACACGTTTACATCCTAGCCCCATTGAAGAACCATAGAAATGCCGTTTAGAAAAAGCACTCCTTCTGCTTATAGACCCAGCCAGGAATGGCCTAGCCTGGAATCCCCTGCACCATTCTGCAGCTTTCCAGCTCCCTCACACACTGGCAAAAGAAACTTTCTCCTAGCTGCTTTCCTTTGAAGCAGAAACACGTTTACATCCCAGACCCATTGAAGAACCATAGAAATGCCGTTTAGAAAAAGCACTCCTTCTGCTTATAGACCCAGCCAGGAATGGCCTAGCCTGGAATCCCCTGCACCATTCTGCAGCTTTCCAGCTGCGTCACACACTGGCAAAAGAAACTTTCTCCTAGCTGCTTTCCTTTGAAGCAGAAACACGTTTACATCCTAGCCCCATTGAAGAACCATAGAAATGCCGTTTAGAAAAAGCACTCCTTCTGCTTATAGACCCAGCCAGGAATGGCCTAGCCTGGAATCCCCTGCACCATTCTGCAGCTTTCCAGCTCCCTCACACACTGGCAAAAGAAACTTTCTCCTAGCTGCTTTCCTTTGAAGCAGAAACACGTTTACATCCTAGCCCCATTGAAGAACCATAGAAATGCCGTTTAGAAAAAGCACTCCTTCTGCTTATAGACCCAGCCAGGAATGGCCTAGCCTGGAATCCCCTGCACCATTCTGCAGCTTTCCAGCTCCCTCACACACTGGCAAAAGAAACTTTCTCCTAGCTGCTTTCCTTTGAAGCAGAAACACGTTTACATCCTAGCCCCATTGAAGAACCATAGAAATGCCGTTTAGAAAAAGCACTCCTTCTGCTTATAGACCCAGCCAGGAATGGCCTAGCCTGGAATCCCCTGCACCATTCTGCAGCTTTCCAGCTCCCTCACACACTGGCAAAAGAAACTTTCTCCTAGCTGCTTTCCTTTGAAGCAGAAACACGTTTACATCCTAGCCCCATTGAAGAACCATAGAAATGCCGTTTAGAAAAAGCACTCCTTCTGCTTATAGACCCAGCCAGGAATGGCCTAGCCTGGAATCCCCTGCACCATTCTGCAGCTTTCCAGCTCCCTCACACACTGGCAAAAGAAACTTTCTCCTAGCTGCTTTCCTTTGAAGCAGAAACACGTTTACATCCTAGCCCCATTGAAGAACCATAGAAATGCCGTTTAGAAAAAGCACTCCTTCTGCTTATAGACCCAGCCAGGAATGGCCTAGCCTGGAATCCCCTGCACCATTCTGCAGCTTTCCAGCTCCCTCACACACTGGCAAAAGAAACTTTCTCCTAGCTGCTTTCCTTTGAAGCAGAAACACGTTTACATCCTAGCCCCATTGAAGAACCATAGAAATGCCGTTTAGAAAAAGCACTCCTTCTGCTTATAGACCCAGCCAGGAATGGCCTAGCCTGGAATCCCCTGCACCATTCTGCAGCTTTCCAGCTCCCTCACACACTGGCAAAAGAAACTTTCTCCTAGCTGCTTTCCTTTGAAGCAGAAACACGTTTACATCCTAGCCCCATTGAAGAACCATAGAAATGCCGTTTAGAAAAAGCACTCCTTCTGCTTATAGACCCAGCCAGGAATGGCCTAGCCTGGAATCCCCTGCACCATTCTGCAGCTTTCCAGCTCCCTCACACACTGGCAAAAGAAACTTTCTCCTAGCTGCTTTCCTTTGAAGCAGAAACACGTTTACATCCTAGCCCCATTGAAGAACCATAGAAATGCCGTTTAGAAAAAGCACTCCTTCTGCTTATAGACCCAGCCAGGAATGGCCTAGCCTGGAATCCCCTGCACCATTCTGCAGCTTTCCAGCTCCCTCACACACTGGCAAAAGAAACTTTCTCCTAGCTGCTTTCCTTTGAAGCAGAAACACGTTTACATCCTAGCCCCATTGAAGAACCATAGAAATTCGTTTAGAAAAAGCACTCCTTCTGCTTATAGACCCAGTCAGGAATGGCCTAGCCTGGAATCCCCTGCACCATTCTGCAGCTTTCCAGCTCCTCACACACTGGCAAAAGAAACTTTCTCCTAGCTGCTTTCCTTTGAAGCAGAAACACGTTTACATCCTAGCCCCATTGAAGAACCATAGAAATGCCGTTTAGAAAAAGCACTCCTTCTGCTTATAGACCCAGCCAGGAATGGCCTAGCCTGGAATCCCCTGCACCATTCTGCAGCTTTCCAGCTCCCTCACACACTGGCAAAAGAAACTTTCTCCTAGCTGCTTTCCTTTGAAGCAGAAACACGTTTACATCCTAGCCCCATTGAAGAACCATAGAAATTCGCTTTAGAAAAAGCACTCCTTCTGCTTATACACCCAGCCAGGAATGGCCTAGCCTGGAATCCCCTGCACCATTCTGCAGCTTTCCAGCTCCCTCACACACTGGCAAAAGAAACTTTCTCCTAGCTGCTTTCCTTTGAAGCAGAAACACGTTTACATCCTAGCCCCATTGAAGAACCATAGAAATGCCGGTTAGAAAAAGCACTCCTTCTGCTTATAGACCCAGCCAGGAATGGCCTAGCCTGGAATCCCCTGCACCATTCTGCAGCTTTCCAGCTCCCTCACACACTGGCAAAAGAAACTTTCTCCTAGCTGCTTTCCTTTGAAGCAGAAACACGTTTACATCCTAGCCCCATTGAAGAACCATAGAAATGCCGTTTAGAAAAAGCACTCCTTCTGCTTATAGACCCAGCCAGGAATGGCCTAGCCTGGAATCCCCTGCACCATTCTGCAGCTTTCCAGCTCCCTCACACACTGGCAAAAGAAACTTTCTCCTAGCTGCTTTCCTTTGAAGCAGAAACACGTTTACATCCTAGCCCCATTGAAGAACCATAGAAATGCCGTTTAGAAAAAGCACTCCTTCTGCTTATAGACCCAGCCAGGAATGGCCTAGCCTGGAATCCCCTGCACCATTCTGCAGCTTTCCAGCTCCCTCACACACTGGCAAAAGAAACTTTCTCCTAGCTGCTTTCCTTTGAAGCAGAAACACGTTTACATCCTAGCCCCATTGAAGAACCATAGAAATGCGTTTAGAAAAAGCACTCCTTCTGCTTATAGACCCAGCCAGGAATGGCCTAGCCTGGAATCCCCTGCACCATTCTGCAGCTTTCCAGCTCCCTCACACACTGGCAAAAGAAACTTTCTCCTAGCTGCTTTCCTTTGAAGCAGAAACACGTTTACATCCTAGCCCCATTGAAGAACCATAGAAATGCCGTTTAGAAAAAGCACTCCTTCTGCTTATAGACCCAGCCAGGAATGGCCTAGCCTGGAATCCCCTGCACCATTCTGCAGCTTTCCAGCTCCCTCACACACTGGCAAAAGAAACTTTCTCCTAGCTGCTTTCCTTTGAAGCAGAAACACGTTTACATCCTAGCCCCATTGAAGAACCATAGAAATGCCGTTTAGAAAAAGCATTCCTTCTGCTTATAGACCCAGTCAGGAATGGCCTAGCCTGGAATCCCCTGCACCATTCTGCAGCTTTCCAGCTCCCTCACACACTGGCAAAAGAAACTTTCTCCTAGCTGCTTTCCTTTGAAGCAGAAACACGTTTACATCCTAGCCCCATTGAAGAACCATAGAAATGCCGTTTAGAAAAAGCACTCCTTCTGCTTATAGACCCAGCCAGGAATGGCCTAGCCTGGAATCCCCTGCACCATTCTGCAGCTTTCCAGCTCCCTCACACACTGGCAAAAGAAACTTTCTCCTAGCTGCTTTCCTTTGAAGCAGAAACACGTTTACATCCTAGCCCCATTGAAGAACCATAGAAATGCCGTTTAGAAAAAGCACTCCTTCTGCTTATAGACCCAGCCAGGAATGGCCTAGCCTGGAATCCCCTGCACCATTCTGCAGCTTTCCAGCTCCCTCACACACTGGCAAAAGAAACTTTCTCCTAGCTGCTTTCCTTTGAAGCAGAAACACGTTTACATCCTAGCCCCATTGAAGAACCATAGAAATGCCGTTTAGAAAAAGCACTCCTTCTGCTTATAGACCCAGCCAGGAATGGCCTAGCCTGGAATCCCCTGCACCATTCTGCAGCTTTCCAGCTCCTCACACACTGGCAAAAGAAACTTTCTCCTAGCTGCTTTCCTTTGAAGCAGAAACACGTTTACATCCTAGCCCCATTGAAGAACCATAGAAATGCCGTTTAGAAAAAGCACTCCTTCTGCTTATAGACCCAGCCAGGAATGGCCTAGCCTGGAATCCCCTGCACCATTCTGCAGCTTTCCAGCTGCGTCACACACTGGCAAAAGAAACTTTCTCCTAGCTGCTTTCCTTTGAAGCAGAAACACGTTTACATCCTAGCCCCATTGAAGAACCATAGAAATGCCGTTTAGAAAAAGCACTCCTTCTGCTTATAGACCCAGTCAGGAATGGCCTAGCCTGGAATCCCCTGCACCATTCTGCAGCTTTCCAACAGCGTCACACACTGGCAAAAGAAACTTTCTCCTAGCTGCTTTCCTCTGAAGCAGAAACACGTTTACATCCTAGCCCCATTGAAGAACCATAGAAATTACGTTTAGAAAAAGCACACCTTCTGCTTATAGACCCAGTCAGGAATGGCCTAGCCTGGAATCCCCTGCACCATTCTGCAGCTTTCCAGCTCCGTCACACACTGGCAAAAGAAACTTTCTCCTAGCTGCTTTCCTTTGAAGCAGAAACACGTTTACATCCTAGCCCCATTGAAGAAACATAGAAATTCCGTTTAGAAAAAGCACTCCTTCTGCTTATAGACCCAGCCAGGAATGGCCTAGCCTGGAATCCCCTGCACCATTCTGCAGCTTTCCAGCTGCCTCACACACTGGCAAAAGAAACTTTCTCCTAGCTGCTTTCCTTTGAAGCAGAAACACGTTTACATCCTAGCCCCATTGAAGAACCATAGAAATGCCGTTTAGAAAAAGCACTCCTTCTGCTTATAGACCCAGTCAGGAATGGCCTAGCCTGGAATCCCCTGCACCATTCTGCAGCTTTCCAGCTCCCTCACACACTGGCAAAAGAAACTTTCTCCTAGCTGCTTTCCTTTGAAGCAGAAACACGTTTACATCCTAGCCCCATTGAAGAACCATAGAAATGCCGTTTAGAAAAAGCACTCCTTCTGCTTATAGACCCAGCCAGGAATGGCCTAGCCTGGAATCCCCTGCACCATTCTGCAGCTTTCCAGCTCCTCACACACTGGCAAAAGAAACTTTCTCCTAGCTGCTTTCCTTTGAAGCAGAAACACGTTTACATCCTAGCCCCATTGAAGAACCATAGAAATGCCGTTTAGAAAAAGCACTCCTTCTGCTTATAGACCCAGCCAGGAATGGCCTAGCCTGGAATCCCCTGCACCATTCTGCAGCTTTCCAGCTCCCTCACACACTGGCAAAAGAAACTTTCTCCTAGCTGCTTTCCTTTGAAGCAGAAACACGTTTACATCCTAGCCCCATTGAAGAACCATAGAAATGCGCTTTAGAAAAAGCACTCCTTCTGCTTATAGACCCAGCCAGGAATGGCCTAGCCTGGAATCCCCTGCACCATTCTGCAGCTTTCCAGCTCCCTCACACACTGGCAAAAGAAACTTTCTCCTAGCTGCTTTCCTTTGAAGCAGAAACACGTTTACATCCTAGCCCCATTGAAGAACCATAGAAATTCCGTTTAGAAAAAGCACTCCTTCTGCTTATAGACCCAGTCAGGAATGGCCTAGCCTGGAATCCCCTGCACCATTCTGCAGCTTTCCAGCTCCTCACACACTGGCAAAAGAAACTTTCTCCTAGCTGCTTTCCTTTGAAGCAGAAACACGTTTACATCCTAGCCCCATTGAAGAACCATAGAAATGCCGTTTAGAAAAAGCACTCCTTCTGCTTATAGACCCAGCCAGGAATGGCCTAGCCTGGAATCCCCTGCACCATTCTGCAGCTTTCCAGCTGCCGTCACACACTGGCAAAAGAAACTTTCTCCTAGCTGCTTTCCTTTGAAGCAGAAACACGTTTACATCCTAGCCCCATTGAAGAACCATAGAAATTCGCTTTACAAAAAGCACTCCTTCTGCTTATAGACCCAGCCAGGAATGGCCTAGCCTGGAATCCCCTGCACCATTCTGCAGCTTTCCAGCTCCCTCACACACTGGCAAAAGAAACTTTCTCCTAGCTGCTTTCCTTTGAAGCAGAAACACGTTTACATCCTAGCCCCATTGAAGAACCATAGAAATGCCGGTTAGAAAAAGCACTCCTTCTGCTTATAGACCCAGCCAGGAATGGCCTAGCCTGGAATCCCCTGCACCATTCTGCAGCTTTCCAGCTCCCTCACACACTGGCAAAAGAAACTTTCTCCTAGCTGCTTTCCTTTGAAGCAGAAACACGTTTACATCCTAGCCCCATTGAAGAACCATAGAAATGCCGTTTAGAAAAAGCACTCCTTCTGCTTATAGACCCAGTCAGGAATGGCCTAGCCTGGAATCCCCTGCACCATTCTGCAGCTTTCCAGCTGCCTCACACACTGGCAAAAGAAACTTTCTCCTAGCTGCTTTCCTTTGAAGCAGAAACACGTTTACATCCTAGCCCCATTGAAGAACCATAGAAATGCCGTTTAGAAAAAGCACTCCTTCTGCTTATAGACCCAGCCAGGAATGGCCTAGCCTGGAATCCCCTGCACCATTCTGCAGCTTTCCAGCTGCCTCACACACTGGCAAAAGAAACTTTCTCCTAGCTGCTTTCCTTTGAAGCAGAAACACGTTTACATCCTAGCCCCATTGAAGAACCATAGAAATTCGCTTTAGAAAAAGCACTCCTTCTGCTTATAGACCCAGCCAGGAATGACCTAGCCTGGAATCCCCTGCACCATTCTGCAGCTTTCCAGCTGCCTCACACACTGGCAAAAGAAACTTTCTCCTAGCTGCTTTCCTTTGAAGCAGAAACACGTTTACATCCTAGCCCCATTGAAGAACCATAGAAATGCCGTTTAGAAAAAGCACTCCTTCTGCTTATAGACCCAGCCAGGAATGGCCTAGCCTGGAATCCCCTGCACCATTCTGCAGCTTTCCAGCTCCTCACACACTGGCAAAAGAAACTTTCTCCTAGCTGCTTTCCTTTGAAGCAGAAACACGTTTACATCCTAGCCCCATTGAAGAACCATAGAAATTCGCTTTAGAAAAAGCACTCCTTCTGCTTATAGACCCAGTCAGGAATGGCCTAGCCTGGAATCCCCTGCACCATTCTGCAGCTTTCCAGCTGCCTCACACACTGGCAAAAGAAACTTTCTCCTAGCTGCTTTCCTTTGAAGCAGAAACACGTTTACATCCTAGCCCCATTGAAGAACCATAGAAATGCCGTTTAGAAAAAGCACTCCTTCTGCTTATAGACCCAGCCAGGAATGGCCTAGCCTGGAATCCCCTGCACCATTCTGCAGCTTTCCAGCTCCCTCACACACTGGCAAAAGAAACTTTCTCCTAGCTGCTTTCCTTTGAAGCAGAAACACGTTTACATCCTAGCCCCATTGAAGAACCATAGAAATGCCGTTTAGAAAAAGCACTCCTTCTGCTTATAGACCCAGCCAGGAATGGCCTAGCCTGGAATCCCCTGCACCATTCTGCAGCTTTCCAGCTCCTCACACACTGGCAAAAGAAACTTTCTCCTAGCTGCTTTCCTTTGAAGCAGAAACACGTTTACATCCTAGCCCCATTGAAGAACCATAGAAATGCCGTTTAGAAAAAGCACTCCTTCTGCTTATAGACCCAGCCAGGAATGGCCTAGCCTGGAATCCCCTGCACCATTCTGCAGCTTTCCAGCTCCCTCACACACTGGCAAAAGAAACTTTCTCCTAGCTGCTTTCCTTTGAAGCAGAAACACGTTTACATCCTAGCCCCATTGAAGAACCATAGAAATGCCGTTTAGAAAAAGCACTCCTTCTGCTTATAGACCCAGCAGGAATGGCCTAGCCTGGAATCCCCTGCACCATTCTGCAGCTTTCCAGCTCCCTCACACACTGGCAAAAGAAACTTTCTCCTAGCTGCTTTCCTTTGAAGCAGAAACACGTTTACATCCTAGCCCCATTGAAGAACCATAGAAATGCGTTTAGAAAAAGCACTCCTTCTGCTTATAGACCCAGCCAGGAATGGCCTAGCCTGGAATCCCCTGCACCATTCTGCAGCTTTCCAGCTGCGTCACACACTGGCAAAAGAAACTTTCTCCTAGCTGCTTTCCTTTGAAGCAGAAACACGTTTACATCCTAGCCCCATTGAAGAACCATAGAAATTCCGTTTAGAAAAAGCACTCCTTCTGCTTATAGACCCAGCCAGGAATGGCCTAGCCTGGAATCCCCTGCACCATTCTGCAGCTTTCCAGCTCCCTCACACACTGGCAAAAGAAACTTTCTCCTAGCTGCTTTCCTTTGAAGCAGAAACACGTTTACATCCTAGCCCCATTGAAGAACCATAGAAATGCCGTTTAGAAAAAGCACTCCTTCTGCTTATAGACCCAGCCAGGAATGGCCTAGCCTGGAATCCCCTGCACCATTCTGCAGCTTTCCAGCTGCCGTCACACACTGGCAAAAGAAACTTTCTCCTAGCTGCTTTCCTTTGAAGCAGAAACACGTTTACATCCTAGCCCCATTGAAGAACCATAGAAATTCGTTTAGAAAAAGCACTCCTTCTGCTTATAGACCCAGTCAGGAATGGCCTAGCCTGGAATCCCCTGCACCATTCTGCAGCTTTCCAGCTGCGTCACACACTGGCAAAAGAAACTTTCTCCTAGCTGCTTTCCTTTGAAGCAGAAACACGTTTACCTCCTAGCCCCATTGAAGAACCATAGAAATGCCGTTTAGAAAAAGCACTCCTTCTGCTTATAGACCCAGCCAGGAATGGCCTAGCCTGGAATCCCCTGCACCATTCTGCAGCTTTCCAGCTCCCTCACACACTGGCAAAAGAAACTTTCTCCTAGCTGCTTTCCTTTGAAGCAGAAACACGTTTACATCCTAGCCCCATTGAAGAACCATAGAAATTCGCTTTAGAAAAAGCACTCCTTCTGCTTATAGACCCAGCCAGGAATGGCCTAGCCTGGAATCCCCTGCACCATTCTGCAGCTTTCCAGCTCCGTCACACACTGGCAAAAGAAACTTTCTCCTAGCTGCTTTCCTTTGAAGCAGAAACACGTTTACATCCTAGCCCCATTAAAGAACCATAGAAATGCCGTTTAGAAAAAGCACTCCTTCTGCTTATAGACCCAGCCAGGAATGGCCTAGCCTGGAATCCCCTGCACCATTCTGCAGCTTTCCAGCTCCCTCACACACTGGCAAAAGAAACTTTCTCCTAGCTGCTTTCCTTTGAAGCAGAAACACGTTTACATCCTAGCCCCATTGAAGAACCATAGAAATGCCGTTTAGAAAAAGCACTCCTTCTGCTTATAGACCCAGCCAGGAATGGCCTAGCCTGGAATCCCCTGCACCATTCTGCAGCTTTCCAGCTCCGTCACACACTGGCAAAAGAAACTTTCTCCTAGCTGCTTTCCTTTGAAGCAGAAACACGTTTACATCCTAGCCCCATTGAAGAACCATAGAAATGCCGTTTAGAAAAAGCACTCCTTCTGCTTATAGACCCAGTCAGGAATGGCCTAGCCTGGAATCCCCTGCACCATTCTGCAGCTTTCCAGCTGCGTCACACACTGGCAAAAGAAACTTTCTCCTAGCTGCTTTCCTTTGAAGCAGAAACACGTTTACATCCTAGCCCCATTGAAGAACCATAGAAATGCCGTTTAGAAAAAGCACTCCTTCTGCTTATAGACCCAGCCAGGAATGGCCTAGCCTGGAATCCCCTGCACCATTCTGCAGCTTTCCAGCTCCCTCACACACTGGCAAAAGAAACTTTCTCCTAGCTGCTTTCCTTTCAAGCAGAAACACGTTTACATCCTAGCCCCATTGAAGAACCATAGAAATTCCGTTTAGAAAAAGCACTCCTTCTGCTTATAGACCCAGCCAGGAATGGCCTAGCCTGGAATCCCCTGCACCATTCTGCAGCTTTCCAGCTCCCTCACACACTGGCAAAAGAAACTTTCTCCTAGCTGCTTTCCTTTGAAGCAGAAACACGTTTACATCCTAGCCCCATTGAAGAACCATAGAAATGCCGTTTAGAAAAAGCACTCCTTCTGCTTATAGACCCAGCCAGGAATGGCCTAGCCTGGAATCCCCTGCACCATTCTGCAGCTTTCCAGCTGCGTCACACACTGGCAAAAGAAACTTTCTCCTAGCTGCTTTCCTTTGAAGCAGAAACACGTTTACATCCTAGCCCCATTGAAGAACCATAGAAATGCCGTTTAGAAAAAGCACTCCTTCTGCTTATAGACCCAGCCAGGAATGGCCTAGCCTGGAATCCCCTGCACCATTCTGCAGCTTTCCAGCTCCCTCACACACTGGCAAAAGAAACTTTCTCCTAGCTGCTTTCCTTTGAAGCAGAAACACGTTTACATCCTAGCCCCATTGAAGAACCATAGAAATGCGTTTAGAAAAAGCACTCCTTCTGCTTATAGACCCAGCCAGGAATGGCCTAGCCTGGAATCCCCTGCACCATTCTGCAGCTTTCCAGCTCCTCACACACTGGCAAAAGAAACTTTCTCCTAGCTGCTTTCCTTTGAAGCAGAAACACGTTTACATCCTAGCCCCATTGAAGAACCATAGAAATGCCGTTTAGAAAAAGCACTCCTTCTGCTTATAGACCCAGCCAGGAATGGCCTAGCCTGGAATCCCCTGCACCATTCTGCAGCTTTCCAGCTCCCTCACACACTGGCAAAAGAAACTTTCTCCTAGCTGCTTTCCTTTGAAGCAGAAACACGTTTACATCCTAGCCCCATTGAAGAACCATAGAAATTCGCTTTAGAAAAAGCACTCCTTCTGCTTATAGACCCAGTCAGGAATGGCCTAGCCTGGAATCCCCTGCACCATTCTGCAGCTTTCCAGCTCCCTCACACACTGGCAAAAGAAACTTTCTCCTAGCTGCTTTCCTTTGAAGCAGAAACACGTTTACATCCTATCCCCATTGAAGAACCATAGAAATTCCGTTTAGAAAAAGCACTCCTTCTGCTTATAGACCCAGCCAGGAATGGCCTAGCCTGGAATCCCCTGCACCATTCTGCAGCTTTCCAGCTGCGTCACACACTGGCAAAAGAAACTTTCTCCTAGCTGCTTTCCTTTGAAGCAGAAACACGTTTACATCCTAGCCCCATTGAAGAACCATAGAAATGCCGTTTAGAAAAAGCACTCCTTCTGCTTATAGACCCAGCCAGGAATGGCCTAGCCTGGAATCCCCTGCACCATTCTGCAGCTTTCCAGCTCCCTCACACACTGGCAAAAGAAACTTTCTCCTAGCTGCTTTCCTTTGAAGCAGAAACACGTTTACATCCTAGCCCCATTGAAGAACCATAGAAATTCGTTTAGAAAAAGCACTCCTTCTGCTTATAGACCCAGCCAGGAATGGCCTAGCCTGGAATCCCCTGCACCATTCTGCAGCTTTCCAGCTCCCTCACACACTGGCAAAAGAAACTTTCTCCTAGCTGCTTTCCTTTGAAGCAGAAACACGTTTACATCCTAGCCCCATTGAAGAACCATAGAAATTCGCTTTAGAAAAAGCACTCCTTCTGCTTATAGACCCAGCCAGGAATGGCCTAGCCTGGAATCCCCTGCACCATTCTGCAGCTTTCCAGCTCCGTCACACACTGGCAAAAGAAACTTTCTCCTAGCTGCTTTCCTTTGAAGCAGAAACACGTTTACATCCTAGCCCCATTGAAGAACCATAGAAATTCGCTTTAAAAAAAGCACTCCTTCTGCTTATAGACCCAGCCAGGAATGGCCTAGCCTGGAATCCCCTACACCATTCTGCAGCTTTCCAGCTCCCTCACACACTGGCAAAAGAAACTTTCTCCTAGCTGCTTTCCTTTGAAGCAGAAACACGTTTACATCCTAGCCCCATTGAAGAACCATAGAAATGCCGTTTAGAAAAAGCACTCCTTCTGCTTATAGACCCAGCCAGGAATGGCCTAGCCTGGAATCCCCTGCACCATTCTGCAGCTTTCCAGCTCCGTCACACACTGGCAAAAGAAACTTTCTCCTAGCTGCTTTCCTCTGAAGTAGAAACACGTTTACATCCTAGCCCCATTGAAGAACCATAGAAATTACGTTTAGAAAAAGCACTCCTTCTGCTTATAGACCCAGCCAGGAATGGCCTAGCCTGGAATCCCCTGCACCATTCTGCAGCTTTCCAGCTCCCTCACACACTGGCAAAAGAAACTTTCTCCTAGCTGCTTTCCTTTGAAGCAGAAACACGTTTACATCCTAGCCCCATTGAAGAACCATAGAAATTCCGTTCAGAAAAAGCACTCCTTCTGCTTATAGACCCAGCCAGGAATGGCCTAGCCTGGAATCCCCTGCACCATTCTGCAGCTTTCCAGCTCCCTCACACACTGGCAAAAGAAACTTTCTCCTAGCTGCTTTCCTTTGAAGCAGAAACACGTTTACATCCTAGCCCCATTGAAGAACCATAGAAATGCCGTTTAGAAAAAGCACTCCTTCTGCTTATAGACCCAGCCAGGAATGGCCTAGCCTGGAATCCCCTGCACCATTCTGCAGCTTTCCAGCTCCCTCACACACTGGCAAAAGAAACTTTCTCCTAGCTGCTTTCCTCTGAAGCAGAAACACGTTTACATCCTAGCCCCATTGAAGAACCATAGAAATTACGTTCAGAAAAAGCACTCCTTCTGCTTATAGACCCAGTCAGGAATGGCCTAGCCTGGAATCCCCTGCACCATTCTGCAGCTTTCCAGCTGCCTCACACACTGGCAAAAGAAACTTTCTCCTAGCTGCTTTCCTTTGAAGCAGAAACACGTTTACATCCTAGCCCCATTGAAGAACCATAGAAATTCCGTTTAGAAAAAGCACTCCTTCTGCTTATAGACCCAGCCAGGAATGGCCTAGCCTGGAATCCCCTGCACCATTCTGCAGCTTTCCAGCTCCCTCACACACTGGCAAAAGAAACTTTCTCCTAGCTGCTTTCCTTTGAAGCAGAAACACGTTTACATCCTAGCCCCATTGAAGAACCATAGAAATGCCGTTTAGAAAAAGCACTCCTTCTGCTTATAGACCCAGCCAGGAATGGCCTAGCCTGGAATCCCCTGCACCATTCTGCAGCTTTCCAGCTGCCGTCACACACTGGCAAAAGAAACTTTCTCCTAGCTGCTTTCCTTTGAAGCAGAAACACGTTTACATCCTAGCCCCATTGAAGAACCATAGAAATGCCGTTTAGAAAAAGCACTCCTTCTGCTTATAGACCCAGCCAGGAATGGCCTAGCCTGGAATCCCCTGCACCATTCTGCAGCTTTCCAGCTGCCGTCACACACTGGCAAAAGAAACTTTCTCCTAGCTGCTTTCCTTTGAAGCAGAAACACGTTTACATCCTAGCCCCATTGAAGAACCATAGAAATTCGCTTTAGAAAAAGCACTCCTTCTGCTTATAGACCCAGCCAGGAATGGCCTAGCCTGGAATCCCCTGCACCATTCTGCAGCTTTCCAGCTCCCTCACACACTGGCAAAAGAAACTTTCTCCTAGCTGCTTTCCTTTGAAGCAGAAACACGTTTACATCCTAGCCCCATTGAAGAACCATAGAAATGCCGTTTAGAAAAAGCACTCCTTCTGCTTATAGACCCAGCCAGGAATGGCCTAGCCTGGAATCCCCTGCACCATTCTGCAGCTTTCCAGCTGCCGTCACACACTGGCAAAAGAAACTTTCTCCTAGCTGCTTTCCTTTGAAGCAGAAACACGTTTACATCCTAGCCCCATTGAAGAACCATAGAAATTCCGTTTAGAAAAAGCACTCCTTCTGCTTATAGACCCAGCCAGGAATGGCCTAGCCTGGAATCCCCTGCACCATTCTGCAGCTTTCCAGCTCCCTCACACACTGGCAAAAGAAACTTTCTCCTAGCTGCTTTCCTTTGAAGCAGAAACACGTTTACATCCTAGCCCCATTGAAGAACCATAGAAATGCCGTTTAGAAAAAGCACTCCTTCTGCTTATAGACCCAGTCAGGAATGGCCTAGCCTGGAATCCCCTGCACCATTCTGCAGCTTTCCAGCTGCCTCACACACTGGCAAAAGAAACTTTCTCCTAGCTGCTTTCCTTTGAAGCAGAAACACGTTTACATCCTAGCCCCATTGAAGAACCATAGAAATGCCGTTTAGAAAAAGCACTCCTTCTGCTTATAGACCCAGCCAGGAATGGCCTAGCCTGGAATCCCCTGCACCATTCTGCAGCTTTCCAGCTCCCTCACACACTGGCAAAAGAAACTTTCTCCTAGCTGCTTTCCTTTGAAGCAGAAACACGTTTACATCCTAGCCCCATTGAAGAACCATAGAAATGCCGTTTAGAAAAAGCACTCCTTCTGCTTATAGACCCAGCCAGGAATGGCCTAGCCTGGAATCCCCTGCACCATTCTGCAGCTTTCCAGCTCCCTCACACACTGGCAAAAGAAACTTTCTCCTAGCTGCTTTCCTTTGAAGCAGAAACACGTTTACATCCTAGCCCCATTGAAGAACCATAGAAATTCGTTTAGAAAAAGCACTCCTTCTGCTTATAGACCCAGTCAGGAATGGCCTAGCCTGGAATCCCCTGCACCATTCTGCAGCTTTCCAGCTCCCTCACACACTGGCAAAAGAAACTTTCTCCTAGCTGCTTTCCTTTGAAGCAGAAACACGTTTACATCCTAGCCCCATTGAAGAACCATAGAAATTCGCTTTAGAAAAAGCACTCCTTCTGCTTATAGACCCAGCCAGGAATGGCCTAGCCTGGAATCCCCTGCACCATTCTGCAGCTTTCCAGCTCCCTCACACACTGGCAAAAGAAACTTTCTCCTAGCTGCTTTCCTTTGAAGCAGAAACACGTTTACATCCTAGCCCCATTGAAGAACCATAGAAATTCGTTTAGAAAAAGCACTCCTTCTGCTTATAGACCCAGCCAGGAATGGCCTAGCCTGGAATCCCCTGCACCATTCTGCAGCTTTCCAGCTCCTCACACACTGGCAAAAGAAACTTTCTCCTAGCTGCTTTCCTTTGAAGCAGAAACACGTTTACATCCTAGCCCCATTGAAGAACCATAGAAATGCCGTTTAGAAAAAGCACTCCTTCTGCTTATAGACCCAGTCAGGAATGGCCTAGCCTGGAATCCCCTGCACCATTCTGCAGCTTTCCAGCTCCTCACACACTGGCAAAAGAAACTTTCTCCTAGCTGCTTTCCTTTGAAGCAGAAACACGTTTACATCCTAGCCCCATTGAAGAACCATAGAAATGCCGTTTAGAAAAAGCACTCCTTCTGCTTATAGACCCAGCCAGGAATGGCCTAGCCTGGAATCCCCTGCACCATTCTGCAGCTTTCCAGCTCCCTCACACACTGGCAAAAGAAACTTTCTCCTAGCTGCTTTCCTTTGAAGCAGAAACACGTTTACATCCTAGCCCCATTGAAGAACCATAGAAATGCCGTTTAGAAAAAGCAATCCTTCTGCTTATAGACCCAGTCAGGAATGGCCTAGCCTGGAATCCCCTGCACCATTCTGCAGCTTTCCAGCTCCCTCACACACTGGCAAAAGAAACTTTCTCCTAGCTGCTTTCCTTTGAAGCAGAAACACGTTTACATCCTAGCCCCATTGAAGAACCATAGAAATTCCGTTTAGAAAAAGCACTCCTTCTGCTTATAGACCCAGTCAGGAATGGCCTAGCCTGGAATCCCCTGCACCATTCTGCAGCTTTCCAGCTGCCTCACACACTGGCAAAAGAAACTTTCTCCTAGCTGCTTTCCTTTGAAGCAGAAACACGTTTACATCCTAGCCCCATTGAAGAACCATAGAAATGCCGTTTAGAAAAAGCACTCCTTCTGCTTATAGACCCAGTCAGGAATGGCCTAGCCTGGAATCCCCTGCACCATTCTGCAGCTTTCCAGCTCCCTCACACACTGGCAAAAGAAACTTTCTCCTAGCTGCTTTCCTTTGAAGCAGAAACACGTTTACATCCTAGCCCCATTGAAGAACCATAGAAATGCCGTTTAGAAAAAGCACTCCTTCTGCTTATAGACCCAGTCAGGAATGGCCTAGCCTGGAATCCCCTGCACCATTCTGCAGCTTTCCAGCTCCCTCACACACTGGCAAAAGAAACTTTCTCCTAGCTGCTTTCCTTTGAAGCAGAAACACGTTTACATCCTAGCCCCATTGAAGAACCATAGAAATTCCGTTTAGAAAAAGCACTCCTTCTGCTTATAGACCCAGTCAGGAATGGCCTAGCCTGGAATCCCCTGCACCATTCTGCAGCTTTCCAGCTGCGTCACACACTGGCAAAAGAAACTTTCTCCTAGCTGCTTTCCTTTGAAGCAGAAACACGTTTACATCCTAGCCCCATTGAAGAACCATAGAAATGCCGTTTAGAAAAAGCACTCCTTCTGCTTATAGACCCAGCCAGGAATGGCCTAGCCTGGAATCCCCTGCACCATTCTGCAGCTTTCCAGCTCCTCACACACTGGCAAAAGAAACTTTCTCCTAGCTGCTTTCCTTTGAAGCAGAAACACGTTTACATCCTAGCCCCATTGAAGAACCATAGAAATGCCGTTTAGAAAAAGCACTCCTTCTGCTTATAGACCCAGCCAGGAATGACCTAGCCTGGAATCCCCTGCACCATTCTGCAGCTTTCCAGCTCCCTCACACACTGGCAAAAGAAACTTTCTCCTAGCTGCTTTCCTTTGAAGCAGAAACACGTTTACATCCTAGCCCCATTGAAGAACCATAGAAATTCGCTTTACAAAAAGCACTCCTTCTGCTTATAGACCCAGTCAGGAATGGACCTAGCCTGGAATCCCCTGCACCATTCTGCAGCTTTCCAGCTGCGTCACACACTGGCAAAAGAAACTTTCTCCTAGCTGCTTTCCTTTGAAGCAGAAACACGTTTACATCCTAGCCCCATTGAAGAACCATAGAAATTCGCTTTACAAAAAGCACTCCTTCTGCTTATAGACCCAGTCAGGAATGGCCTAGCCTGTAATGCCCTGCACCATTCTGCAGCTTTCCAGCTCCTCACACACTGGCAAAAGAAACTTTCTCCTAGCTGCTTTCCTTTGAAGCAGAAACACGTTTACATCCTAGCCCCATTGAAGAACCATAGAAATGCCGTTTAGAAAAAGCACTCCTTCTGCTTATAGACCCAGCCAGGAATGGCCTAGCCTGGAATCCCCTGCACCATTCTGCAGCTTTCCAGCTCCCTCACACACTGGCAAAAGAAACTTTCTCCTAGCTGCTTTCCTTTGAAGCAGAAACACGTTTACATCCTAGCCCCATTGAAGAACCATAGAAATGCCGTTTAGAAAAAGCACTCCTTCTGCTTATAGACCCAGCCAGGAATGGCCTAGCCTGGAATCCCCTGCACCATTCTGCAGCTTTCCAGCTCCCTCACACACTGGCAAAAGAAACTTTCTCCTAGCTGCTTTCCTTTGAAGCAGAAACACGTTTACATCCTAGCCCCATTGAAGAACCATAGAAATGCCGTTTAGAAAAAGCACTCCTTCTGCTTATAGACCCAGCCAGGAATGACCTAGCCTGGAATCCCCTGCACCATTCTGCAGCTTTCCAGCTCCGTCACACACTGGCAAATGAAACTTTATCCTAGCTGCTTTCCTTTTAAGCAGAAACACGTTTACATCCTAGCCCCATTGAAGAACCATAGAAATTCCGTTTAGAAAAAGCACTCCTTCTGCTTATAGACCCAGCAGGAATGGCCTAGCCTGGAATCCCCTGCACCATTCTGCAGCTTTCCAGCTCCCTCACACACTGGCAAAAGAAACTTTCTCCTAGCTGCTTTCCTTTGAAGCAGAAACACGTTTACATCCTAGCCCCATTGAAGAACCATAGAAATTCCGTTTAGAAAAAGCACTCCTTCTGCTTATAGACCCAGTCAGGAATGGCCTAGCCTGGAATCCCCTGCACCATTCTGCAGCTTTCCAGCTGCCGTCACACACTGGCAAAAGAAACTTTCTCCTAGCTGCTTTCCTTTGAAGCAGAAACACGTTTACATCCTAGCCCCATTGAAGAACCATAGAAATGCCGTTTAGAAAAAGCACTCCTTCTGCTTATAGACCCAGCCAGGAATGGCCTAGCCTGGAATCCCCTGCACCATTCTGCAGCTTTCCAGCTCCCTCACACACTGGCAAAAGAAACTTTCTCCTAGCTGCTTTCCTTTGAAGCAGAAACACGTTTACATCCTAGCCCCATTGAAGAACCATAGAAATTCGCTTTAGAAAAAGCACTCCTTCTGCTTATAGACCCAGCCAGGAATGGCCTAGCCTGGAATCCCCTGCACCATTCTGCAGCTTTCCAGCTCCCTCACACACTGGCAAAAGAAACTTTCTCCTAGCTGCTTTCCTTTGAAGCAGAAACACGTTTACATCCTAGCCCCATTGAAGAACCATAGAAATGCCGTTTAGAAAAAGCACTCCTTCTGCTTATAGACCCAGCCAGGAATGGCCTAGCCTGGAATCCCCTGCACCATTCTGCAGCTTTCCAGCTCCGTCACACACTGGCAAAAGAAACTTTCTCCTAGCTGCTTTCCTTTGAAGCAGAAACACGTTTACATCCTAGCCCCATTGAAGAACCATAGAAATGCCATTTAGAAAAAGCACTCCTTCTGCTTATAGACCCAGTCAGGAATGGCCTAGCCTGGAATCCCCTGCACCATTCTGCAGCTTTCCAGCTCCGTCACACACTGGCAAAAGAAACTTTCTCCTAGCTGCTTTCCTTTGAAGCAGAAACACGTTTACATCCTAGCCCCATTGAAGAACCATAGAAATGCCGGTTAGTAAAAGCACTCCTTCTGCTTATAGACCCAGTCAGGAATGGCCTAGCCTGGAATCCCCTGCACCATTCTGCAGCTTTCCAGCTGCGTCACACACTGGCAAAAGAAACTTTCTCCTAGCTGCTTTCCTTTGAAGCAGAAACACGTTTACATCCTAGCCCCACTGAAGAACCATAGAAATGCCGTTTAGAAAAAGCACTCCTTCTGCTTATAGACCCAGTCAGGAATGGCCTAGCCTGGAATCCCCTGCACCATTCTGCAGCTTTCCAGCTGCGTCACACACTGGCAAAAGAAACTTTCTCCTAGCTGCTTTCCTTTGAAGCAGAAA
>NW_026974582.1:0-69253 GCF_015220805.1 Pogoniulus pusillus
TGAAGCAGAAACACGTTACATCCTAAGCCCCATTGAAGAGCCATAAGAAATTCCTTTAGAAAACGCGCTCCTTCTGCTATAGACCCAGTCAGGAATGACCTAGCCAGGATCCCTGCACCATTCTGCAGCTTTTCCAGCTTGCCCTCACACACTGGCAAAGAAGAACTTCTACTCCTAGCTGCTTTCCTTTGAAGCAGAACCACGTTTATATCCTAGCCGCATTGAAGAACCATAGAAAATTCCGGTTTAGAAAAAGCACTCCTCCTGCTAATAGACCCAGCCAGGAATGACCTAGCCTGGAATCCCCTGCACCATTTGCAGCTTTTGCCGCTGCCCGTCACTCACTGCAAAAGAAAGCTTTCTCCTAGCTGCTTTCCTTTGATGCAGAAACACGTTTACATCCTTGCCCCATGAAAGACGCATAGTAATTCGCTGTTTAGGCAAGAATCACTCCTCCGTCGTGTAGACCCATCATGGAATGGACCTAGCCTGGAATCCCCTGCACCATTCTGCAGCTTTCCAGCTGCTTCACACACTGGCAAAAGAAACTTTCTCCTAGCTGCTTTCCTTTGAAGCAGAAACACGTTTACATCCTAGCCCCATTGAAGAACCATAGAAATGCCGTTTAGAAAAAGCACTCCTTCTGCTTATAGACCCAGTCAGGAATGGCCTAGCCTGGAATCCCCTGCACCATTCTGCAGCTTTCCAGCTGCGTCACACACTGGCAAAAGAAACTTTCTCCTAGCTGCTTTCCTTTGAAGCAGAAACACGTTTACATCTAGCCCCATTGAAGAAACATAGAAATGCCGTTTAGAAAAAGCAATCTTCTGCTTATAGACCCAGTCAGGAATGGCCTAGCCTGGAATCCCCTGCACCATTCTGCAGCTTTCCAGCTCCCTCACACACTGGCAAAAGAAACTTTCTCCTAGCTGCTTTCCTTTGAAGCAGAAACACGTTTACATCCTAGCCCCATTGAAGAAACCTAGAAATTCGCTTTACAAAAAGCACTCCTTCTGCTTATAGACCCAGCCAGGAATGGCCTAGCCTGGAATCCCCTGCACCATTCTGCAGCTTTCCAGCTCCCTCACACACTGGCAAAAGAAACTTTCTCCTAGCTGCTTTCCTTTGAAGCAGAAACACGTTTACATCCTAGCCCCATTGAAGAACCATAGAAATGCCGTTTAGAAAAAGCACTCCTTCTGCTTATAGACCCAGTCAGGAATGGCCTAGCCTGGAATCCCCTGCACCATTCTGCAGCTTTCCAGCTCGTCACACACTGGCAAAAGAAACTTTCTCCTAGCTGCTTTCCTTTGAAGCAGAAACACGTTTACATCCTAGCCCCATTGAAGAAACATAGAAATGCGGTTTAGAAAAAGCACTCCTTCTGCTTATAGACCCAGCCAGGAATGACCTAGCCTGGAATCCCCTGCACCATTCTGCAGCTTTCCAGCTGCGTCACACACTGGCAAAAGAAACTTTCTCCTAGCTGCTTTCCTTTGAAGCAGAAACACGTTTACATCCTAGCCCCATTGAAGAACCATAGAAATTCGTTTAGAAAAAGCACTCCTTCTGCTTATAGACCCAGCCAGGAATGGCCTAGCCTGGAATCCCTGCACCATTCTGCAGCTTTCCAGCTCCCTCACACACTGGCAAAAGAAACTTTCTCCTAGCTGCTTTCCTTTGAAGCAGAAACACGTTTACATCCTAGCCCCATTGAATAACATAGAAAAATCGTTTAGAAAAAGCACTCCTTCTGCTTATAGACCCAGCCAGGAATGACCTAGCCTGGAATCCCCTGCACCATTCTGCAGCTTTCCAGCTCCCTCACACACTGGCAAAAGAAACTTTCTCCTAGCTGCTTTCCTTTGAAGCAGAAACACGTTTACATCCTAGCCCCATTGAAGAACCATAGAAATTCGCTTTAGAAAAAGCACTCCTTCTGCTTATAGACCCAGTCAGGAATGACCTAGCCTGGAATCCCCTGCACCATTCTGCAGCTTTCCAGCTGCGTCACACACTGGCAAAAGAAACTTTCTCCTAGCTGCTTTCCTTTGAAGCAGAAACACGTTTACATCCTAGCCCCATTGAAGAACCATAGAAATGCCGTTTAGAAAAAGCACTCCTTCTGCTTATAGACCCAGCCAGGAATGGCCTAGCCTGGAATCCCCTGCACCATTCTGCAGCTTTCCAGCTCCCGTCACACACTGGCAAAAGAAACTTTCTCCTAGCTGCTTTCCTTTGAAGCAGAAACACGTTTACATCCTAGCCCCATTGAAGAACCATAGAAATGCCGTTTAGAAAAAGCACTCCTTCTGCTTATAGACCCAGTCAGGAATGGCCTAGCCTGGAATCCCCTGCACCATTCTGCAGCTTTCCAGCTGCGTCACACACTGGCAAAAGAAACTTTCTCCTAGCTGCTTTCCTTTGAAGCAGAAACACGTTTACATCCTAGCCCCATTGAAGAAACATAGAAATGCCGTTTAGAAAAAGCACTCCTTCTGCTTATAGACCCAGTCAGGAATGGCCTAGCCTGGAATCCCCTGCACCATTCTGCAGCTTTCCAGCTCCTCACACACTGGCAAAAGAAACTTTCTCCTAGCTGCTTTCCTTTGAAGCAGAAACACGTTTACATCCTAGCCCCATTGAAGAACCATAGAAATTCCGTTTAGAAAAAGCACTCCTTCTGCTTAGTAGACCCAGTCAGGAATGGCCTAGCCTGGAATCCCCTGCACCATTCTGCAGCTTTCCAGCTCCTCACACACTGGCAAAAGAAACTTTCTCCTAGCTGCTTTCCTTTGAAGCAGAAACACGTTTACATCCTAGCCCCATTGAAGAACCATAGAAATGCCGTTTAGAAAAAGCACTCCTTCTGCTTATAGACCCAGCCAGGAATGGCCTAGCCTGGAATCCCTGCACCATTCTGCAGCTTTCCAGCTGCCCTCACACACTGGCAAAAGAAACTTTCTCCTAGCTGCTTTCCTTTGAAGCAGAAACACGTTTACATCCTAGCCCCATTGAAGAACCATAGAAATTCGTTTACAAAAAGCACTCCTTCTGCTTATAGACCCAGTCAGGAATGGCCTAGCCTGGAATCCCCTGCACCATTCTGCAGCTTTCCATCACACACTGGCAAAAGAAACTTTCTCCTAGCTGCTTTCCTTTGAAGCAGAAACACGTTTACATCCTATCCCCATTGAAGAACCATAGAAATGACCCTTCAAAAAAGCACTCCTTCTGCTTATAGACCCAGTCAGGAATGGCCTAGCCTGGAATCCCCTGCACCATTCTGCAGCTTTCCAGCTGCCTCACACACTGGCAAAAGAAACTTTCTCCTAGCTGCTTTCCTTTGAAGCAGAAACACGTTTACATCCTAGCCCCATTGAAGAACCATAGAAATGCCTTGAGAAAAAGCACTCCTTCTGCTTATAGACCCAGTCAGGAATGGCCTAGCCTGGAATCCCCTGCACCATTCTGCAGCTTTCCAGCTCCCTCACACACTGGCAAAAGAAACTTTCTCCTAGCTGCTTTCCTTTGAAGCAGAAACACGTTTACATCCTAGCCCCATTGAAGAACCATAGAAATGCCGTTTAGAAAAAGCACTCCTTCTGCTGATAGACCCAGCCAGGAATGGCCTAGCCTGGAATCCCCTGCACCATTCTGCAGCTTTCCAGCTCCGTCACACACTGGCAAAAGAAACTTTCTCCTAGCTGCTTTCCTTTGAAGCAGAAACACGTTTACATCCTAGCCCCATTGAAGAACCATAGAAATTCGGTTTAGAAAAAGCACTCCTTCTGCTTATAGACCCAGCCAGGAATGACCTAGCCTGGAATCCCCTGCACCATTCTGCAGCTTTCCAGCTGCGTCACACACTGGCAAAAGAAACTTTCTCCTAGCTGCTTTCCTTTGAAGCAGAAACACGTTTACATCCTAGCCCCATTGAAGAACCATAGAAATGCCGTTTAGAAAAAGCACTCCTTCTGCTTATAGACCCAGCCAGGAATGGCCTAGCCTGGAATCCCCTGCACCATTCTGCAGCTTTCCAGCTGCGTCACACACTGGCAAAAGAAACTTTCTCCTAGCTGCTTTCCTTTGAAGCAGAAACACGTTTACATCCTAGCCCCATTGAAGAACCATAGAAATGCCGTTTAGAAAAAGCACTCCTTCTGCTTATAGACCCAGCCAGGAATGGCCTAGCCTGGAATCCCCTGCACCATTCTGCAGCTTTCCAGCTGCGTCACACACTGGCAAAAGAAACTTTCTCCTAGCTGCTTTCCTTTGAAGCAGAAACACGTTTACATCCTAGCCCCATTGAAGAACCATAGAAATGCCGGTTAGAAAAAGCACTCCTTCTGCTTATAGACCCAGCCAGGAATGGCCTAGCCTGGAATCCCCTGCACCATTCTGCAGCTTTCCAGCTCCCTCACACACTGGCAAAAGAAACTTTCTCCTAGCTGCTTTCCTTTGAAGCAGAAACACGTTTACATCCTAGCCCCATTGAAGAACCATAGAAATGCCGGTTAGAAAAAGCACTCCTTCTGCTTATAGACCCAGCCAGGAATGGCCTAGCCTGGAATCCCCTGCACCATTCTGCAGCTTTCCAGCTCCCTCACACACTGGCAAAAGAAACTTTCTCCTAGCTGCTTTCCTTTGAAGCAGAAACACGTTTACATCCTAGCCCCATTGAAGAACCATAGAAATTCCGTTTAGAAAAAGCATTCCTTCTGCTTATAGACCCAGCCAGGAATGGCCTAGCCTGGAATCCCCTGCACCATTCTGCAGCTTTCCAGCTCCGTCACACACTGGCAAAAGAAACTTTCTCCTAGCTGCTTTCCTTTGAAGCAGAAACACGTTTACATCCTAGCCCCATTGAAGAACCATAGAAATGCCGTTTAGAAAAAGCACTCCTTCTGCTTGTAGACCCAGCCAGGAATGGCCTAGCCTGGAATCCCCTGCACCATTCTGCAGCTTTCCAGCTCCCTCACACACTGGCAAAAGAAACTTTCTCCTAGCTGCTTTCCTTTGAAGCAGAAACACGTTTACATCCTAGCCCCATTGAAGAACCATAGAAATGCCGTTTAGAAAAAGCACTCCTTCTGCTTGTAGACCCAGCCAGGAATGGCCTAGCCTGGAATCCCCTGCACCATTCTGCAGCTTTCCAGCTCCCTCACACACTGGCAAAAGAAACTTTCTCCTAGCTGCTTTCCTTTGAAGCAGAAACACGTTTACATCCTAGCCCCATTGAAGAACCATAGAAATGCGTTTAGAAAAAGCACTCCTTCTGCTTATAGACCCAGTCAGGAATGGCCTAGCCTGGAATCCCCTGCACCATTCTGCAGCTTTCCAGCTCCCTCACACACTGGCAAAAGAAACTTTCTCCTAGCTGCTTTCCTTTGAAGCAGAAACACGTTTACATCCTAGCCCCATTGACGAAACATAGAAATGCCGTTTAGAAAAAGCACTCCTTCTGCGTGTAGACCCATCCTGGAATGGCCTAGCCTGGAATCCCCTGCACCATTCTGCAGCTTTCCAGCTGCGTCACACACTGGCAAAAGAAACTTTCTCCTAGCTGCTTTCCTTTGAAGCAGAAACACGTTTACATCCTAGCCCCATTGAAGAACCATAGAAATGCCGATAGAAAAAGCACTCCTTCTGCTTATAGACCCAGTCAGGAATGGCCTAGCCTGGAATCCCCTGCACCATTCTGCAGCTTTCCAGCTGCGTCACACACTGGCAAAAGAAACTTTCTCCTAGCTGCTTTCCTTTGAAGCAGAAACACGTTTACATCCTAGCCCCATTGAAGAACCATAGAAATGCCGTTTAGAAAAAGCACTCCTTCTGCTTATAGACCCAGCCAGGAATGGCCTAGCCTGGAATCCCCTGCACCATTCTGCAGCTTTCCAGCTGCCTCACACACTGGCAAAAGAAACTTTCTCCTAGCTGCTTTCCTTTGAAGCAGAAACACGTTTACATCCTAGCCCCATTGAAGAACCATAGAAATGCGGTTAGAAAAAGCATCCTTCTGCTTATAGACCCAGTCAGGAATGGCCTAGCCTGGAATCCCCTGCACCATTCTGCAGCTTTCCAGCTCCTCACACACTGGCAAAAGAAACTTTCTCCTAGCTGCTTTCCTTTGAAGCAGAAACACGTTTACATCCTAGCCCCATTGAAGAACCATAGAAATTCGGTTTAGAAAAAGCAATCCTTCTGCTTATAGACCCAGCCAGGAATGGCCTAGCCTGGAATCCCCTGCACCATTCTGCAGCTTTCCAGCTCCCTCACACACTGGCAAAAGAAACTTTCTCCTAGCTGCTTTCCTTTGAAGCAGAAACACGTTTACATCCTAGCCCCATTGAAGAACCATAGAAATGCCGTTTAGAAAAAGCACTCCTTCTGCTTATAGACCCAGCCAGGAATGGCCTAGCCTGGAATCCCCTGCACCATTCTGCAGCTTTCCAGCTGCCGTCACACACTGGCAAAAGAAACTTTCTCCTAGCTGCTTTCCTTTGAAGCAGAAACACGTTTACATCCTAGCCCCATTGAAGAACCATAGAAATGCCGTTTAGAAAAAGCACTCCTTCTGCTTGTAGACCCAGCCAGGAATGGCCTAGCCTGGAATCCCCTGCACCATTCTGCAGCTTTCCAGCTCCCGTCACACACTGGCAAAAGAAACTTTCTCCTAGCTGCTTTCCTTTGAAGCAGAAACACGTTTACATCCTAGCCCCATTGAAGAACCATAGAAATGCCGTTTAGAAAAAGCACTCCTTCTGCGTGTAGACCCAGCCAGGAATGGCCTAGCCTGGAATCCCCTGCACCATTCTGCAGCTTTCCAGCTCCCTCACACACTGGCAAAAGAAACTTTCTCCTAGCTGCTTTCCTTTGAAGCAGAAACACGTTTACATCCTAGCCCCATTGAAGAACCATAGAAATGCCGGTTAGAAAAAGCACTCCTTCTGCTTATAGACCCAGCCAGGAATGGCCTAGCCTGGAATCCCCTGCACCATTCTGCAGCTTTCCAGCTGCCTCACACACTGGCAAAAGAAACTTTCTCCTAGCTGCTTTCCTTTGAAGCAGAAACACGTTTACATCCTAGCCCCATTGAAGAACCATAGAAATGCCGTTAGAAAAAGCAATCCTTCTGCTTATAGACCCAGCAGGAATGGCCTAGCCTGGAATCCCCTGCACCATTCTGCAGCTTTCCAGCTCCTCACACACTGGCAAAAGAAACTTTCTCCTAGCTGCTTTCCTTTGAAGCAGAAACACGTTTACATCCTAGCCCCATTGAAGAACCATAGAAATGCCGTTTAGAAAAAGCACTCCTTCTGCTTATAGACCCAGTCAGGAATGGCCTAGCCTGGAATCCCCTGCACCATTCTGCAGCTTTCCAGCTGCGTCACACACTGGCAAAAGAAACTTTCTCCTAGCTGCTTTCCTTTGAAGCAGAAACACGTTTACATCCTAGCCCCATTGAAGAACCATAGAAATTCGCTTTAGAAAAAGCACTCCTTCTGCTTATAGACCCAGCCAGGAGTGCCTAGCCTGGAATCCCCTGCACCATTCTGCAGCTTTCCAGCTCCCTCACACACTGGCAAAAGAAACTTTCTCCTAGCTGCTTTCCTTTGAAGCAGAAACACGTTTACATCCTAGCCCCATTGAAGAACCATAGAAATGCCGTTTAGAAAAAGCACTCCTTCTGCTTATAGACCCAGTCAGGAATGGCCTAGCCTGGAATCCCCTGCACCATTCTGCAGCTTTCCAGCTCCCTCACACACTGGCAAAAGAAACTTTCTCCTAGCTGCTTTCCTTTGAAGCAGAAACACGTTTACATCCTAGCCCCATTGAAGAACCATAGAAATGCCGTTTAGAAAAAGCACTCCTTCTGCTTATAGACCCAGTCAGGAATGGCCTAGCCTGGAATCCCCTGCACCATTCTGCAGCTTTCCAGCTCCTCACACACTGGCAAAAGAAACTTTCTCCTAGCTGCTTTCCTTTGAAGCAGAAACACGTTTACATCCTAGCCCCATTGAAGAACCATAGAAATGCCGTTTAGAAAAAGCATTCCTTCTGCTTATAGACCCAGCCAGGAATGGCCTAGCCTGGAATCCCCTGCACCATTCTGCAGCTTTCCAGCTCCTCACACACTGGCAAAAGAAACTTTCTCCTAGCTGCTTTCCTTTCAAGCAGAAACACGTTTACATCCTAGCCCCATTGAAGAAACATAGAAATGCGGATAGAAAAAGCACTCCTTCTGCTTATAGACCCAGTCAGGAATGGCCTAGCCTGGAATCCCCTGCACCATTCTGCAGCTTTCCAGCTGCGTCACACACTGGCAAAAGAAACTTTCTCCTAGCTGCTTTCCTTTGAAGCAGAAACACGTTTACATCCTAGCCCCATTGAAGAACCATAGAAATGCCGTTTAGAAAAAGCACTCCTTCTGCTTATAGACCCAGTCAGGAATGGCCTAGCCTGGAATCCCCTGCACCATTCTGCAGCTTTCCAGCTCCTCACACACTGGCAAAAGAAACTTTCTCCTAGCTGCTTTCCTTTGAAGCAGAAACACGTTTACATCCTAGCCCCATTGAAGAACCATAGAAATGCCGGTTAGAAAAAGCACTCCTTCTGCTTATAGACCCAGCCAGGAATGGCCTAGCCTGGAATCCCCTGCACCATTCTGCAGCTTTCCAGCTCCCTCACACACTGGCAAAAGAAACTTTCTCCTAGCTGCTTTCCTTTGAAGCAGAAACACGTTTACATCCTAGCCCCATTGAAGAACCTTAGAAATGGCGTTTGAAAAAACATTCGTTCTGCTTATAGACCCAGCCAGGAATGGCCTAGCCTGGAATCCCCTGCACCATTCTGCAGCTTTCCAGCTGCGTCACACACTGGCAAAAGAAACTTTCTCCTAGCTGCTTTCCTTTGAAGCAGAAACACGTTTACATCCTAGCCCCATTGAAGAACCATAGAAATGCGTTTAGAAAAAGCACTCCTTCTGCTTATAGACCCAGCCAGGAATGGCCTAGCCTGGAATCCCCTGCACCATTCTGCAGCTTTCCAGCTGCGTCACACACTGGCAAAAGAAACTTTCTCCTAGCTGCTTTCCTTTGAAGCAGAAACACGTTTACATCCTAGCCCCATTGAAGAACCATAGAAATGCCGTTTAGAAAAAGCACTCCTTCTGCTTGTAGACCCAGTCAGGAATGGCCTAGCCTGGAATCCCCTGCACCATTCTGCAGCTTTCCAGCTCCCTCACACACTGGCAAAAGAAACTTTCTCCTAGCTGCTTTCCTTTGAAGCAGAAACACGTTTACATCCTAGCCCCATTGAAGAACCATAGAAATGCCATTTGAAAAAACATTCGTTCTGCTTGTAGGCCCAGCCAGGAATGGCCTAGCCTGGAATCCCCTGCACCATTCTGCAGCTTTCCAGCTGCGTCACACACTGGCAAAAGAAACTTTCTCCTAGCTGCTTTCCTTTGAAGCAGAAACACGTTTACATCCTAGCCCCATTGAAGAACCATAGAAATGCCGTTTAGAAAAAGCACTCCTTCTGCTTATAGACCCAGCCAGGAATGGCCTAGCCTGGAATCCCCTGCACCATTCTGCAGCTTTCCAGCTCCCTCACACACTGGCAAAAGAAACTTTCTCCTAGCTGCTTTCCTTTGAAGCAGAAACACGTTTACATCCTAGCCCCATTGAAGAACCATAGAAATGCCGTTTAGAAAAAGCACTCCTTCTGCTTATAGACCCAGTCAGGAATGGCCTAGCCTGGAATCCCCTGCACCATTCTGCAGCTTTCCAGCTCCCTCACACACTGGCAAAAGAAACTTTCTCCTAGCTGCTTTCCTTTGAAGCAGAAACACGTTTACATCCTAGCCCCATTGAAGAACCATAGAAATGCCGTTAGAAAAAGCACTCCTTCTGCTTATAGACCCAGCCAGGAATGACCTAGCCTGGAATCCCCTGCACCATTCTGCAGCTTTCCAGCTGCGTCACACACTGGCAAAAGAAACTTTCTCCTAGCTGCTTTCCTTTGAAGCAGAAACACGTTTACATCCTAGCCCCATTGAAGAACCATAGAAATGCCGTTTAGAAAAAGCACTCCTTCTGCTTATAGACCCAGCAGGAATGGCCTAGCCTGGAATCCCCTGCACCATTCTGCAGCTTTCCAGCTGCCTCACACACTGGCAAAAGAAACTTTCTCCTAGCTGCTTTCCTTTGAAGCAGAAACACGTTTACATCCTAGCCCCATTGAAGAACCATAGAAATGCCGTTTAGAAAAAGCACTCCTTCTGCTTATAGACCCAGCCAGGAATGGCCTAGCCTGGAATCCCCTGCACCATTCTGCAGCTTTCCAGCTCCTCACACACTGGCAAAAGAAACTTTCTCCTAGCTGCTTTCCTTTGAAGCAGAAACACGTTTACATCCTAGCCCCATTGAAGAACCATAGAAATGCCGTTTAGAAAAAGCACTCCTTCTGCTTATAGACCCAGCCAGGAATGGCCTAGCCTGGAATCCCCTGCACCATTCTGCAGCTTTCCAGCTCCCTCACACACTGGCAAAAGAAACTTTCTCCTAGCTGCTTTCCTTTGAAGCAGAAACACGTTTACATCCTAGCCCCATTGAAGAACCATAGAAATGCCGTTTAGAAAAAGCACTCCTTCTGCTTATAGACCCAGCCAGGAATGGCCTAGCCTGGAATCCCCTGCACCATTCTGCAGCTTTCCAGCTCCCTCACACACTGGCAAAAGAAACTTTCTCCTAGCTGCTTTCCTTTGAAGCAGAAACACGTTTACATCCTAGCCCCATTGAAGAACCATAGAAATGCCGTTTAGAAAAAGCACTCCTTCTGCTTATAGACCCAGCCAGGAATGGCCTAGCCTGGAATCCCCTGCACCATTCTGCAGCTTTCCAGCTGCCGTCACACACTGGCAAAAGAAACTTTCTCCTAGCTGCTTTCCTTTGAAGCAGAAACACGTTTACATCCTAGCCCCATTGAAGAACCATAGAAATGCCGTTTAGAAAAAGCACTCCTTCTGCTTATAGACCCAGCCAGGAATGGCCTAGCCTGGAATCCCCTGCACCATTCTGCAGCTTTCCAGCTCCGTCACACACTGGCAAAAGAAACTTTCTCCTAGCTGCTTTCCTTTGAAGCAGAAACACGTTTACATCCTAGCCCCATTGAAGAAACATAGAAATGCCGTTTAGAAAAAGCACTCCTTCTGCTTATAGACCCAGCCAGGAATGGCCTAGCCTGGAATCCCCTGCACCATTCTGCAGCTTTCCAGCTCCCTCACACACTGGCAAAAGAAACTTTCTCCTAGCTGCTTTCCTTTGAAGCAGAAACACGTTTACATCCTAGCCCCATTGAAGAACCATAGAAATGCGTTTAGAAAAAGCACTCCTTCTGCTTATAGACCCAGCCAGGAATGGCCTAGCCTGGAATCCCCTGCACCATTCTGCAGCTTTCCAGCTGCGTCACACACTGGCAAAAGAAACTTTCTCCTAGCTGCTTTCCTTTGAAGCAGAAACACGTTTACATCCTAGCCCATTGAAGAACCATAGAAATGCCGTTTAGAAAAAGCACTCCTTCTGCTTATAGACCCAGCCAGGAATGGCCTAGCCTGGAATCCCCTGCACCATTCTGCAGCTTTCCAGCTGCGTCACACACTGGCAAAAGAAACTTTCTCCTAGCTGCTTTCCTTTGAAGCAGAAACACGTTTACATCCTAGCCCCATTGAAGAACCATAGAAATGCCGTTAGAAAAAGCACTCCTTCTGCTTGCAGACCCAGCCAGGAATGGCCTAGCCTGGAATCCCCTGCACCATTCTGCAGCTTTCCAGCTCCGTCACACACTGGCAAAAGAAACTTTCTCCTAGCTGCTTTCCTTTGAAGCAGAAACACGTTTACATCATAGTCCCTTTGAAGAACCATAGAAATTCGCTTTAGAAAAAGCACTCCTTCTGCTTATAGACCCAGCCAGGAATGGCCTAGCCTGGAATCCCCTGCACCATTCTGCAGCTTTCCAGCTGCGTCACACACTGGCAAAAGAAACTTTCTCCTAGCTGCTTTCCTTTGAAGCAGAAACACGTTTACATCCTAGCCCCATTGAAGAACCATAGAAATGCCGTTAGAAAAAGCACTCCTTCTGCTTATAGACCCAGCCAGGAATGGCCTAGCCTGGAATCCCCTGCACCATTCTGCAGCTTTCCAGCTCCCTCACACACTGGCAAAAGAAACTTTCTCCTAGCTGCTTTCCTTTGAAGCAGAAACACGTTTACATCCTAGCCCCATTGAAGAAACTTAGAAATGCCGTTTAGAAAAAGCACTCCTTCTGCTTGTAGACCCAGCCAGGAATGACCTAGCCTGGAATCCCCTGCACCATTCTGCAGCTTTCCAGCTCCCTCACACACTGGCAAAAGAAACTTTCTCCTAGCTGCTTTCCTTTGAAGCAGAAACACGTTTACATCCTAGCCCCATTGAAGAACCATAGAAATGCCGGTTAGAAAAAGCACTCCTTCTGCTTATAGACCCAGCCAGGAATGGCCTAGCCTGGAATCCCCTGCACCATTCTGCAGCTTTCCAGCTCCCTCACACACTGGCAAAAGAAACTTTCTCCTAGCTGCTTTCCTTTGAAGCAGAAACACGTTTACATCCTAGCCCCATTGAAGAACCATAGAAATGCCGTTAGAAAAAGCACTCCTTCTGCTTATAGACCCAGCCAGGAATGGCCTAGCCTGGAATCCCCTGCACCATTCTGCAGCTTTCCAGCTGCCTCACACACTGGCAAAAGAAACTTTCTCCTAGCTGCTTTCCTTTGAAGCAGAAACACGTTTACATCCTAGCCCCATTGAAGAACCATAGAAATGCCGGTTAGAAAAAGCACTCCTTCTGCTTATAGACCCAGCCAGGAATGGCCTAGCCTGGAATCCCCTGCACCATTCTGCAGCTTTCCAGCTGCGTCACACACTGGCAAAAGAAACTTTCTCCTAGCTGCTTTCCTTTGAAGCAGAAACACGTTTACATCCTAGCCCCATTGAAGAACCATAGAAATGCCGTTTAGAAAAAGCACTCCTTCTGCTTATAGACC
This sequence comes from Pogoniulus pusillus, assembly GCF_015220805.1. Lineage (NCBI taxonomy): Eukaryota > Metazoa > Chordata > Aves > Piciformes > Lybiidae > Pogoniulus > Pogoniulus pusillus. The sequence continues at coordinate 13,084 of NW_026974582.1, forward strand.
CAGCCAGGAATGACCTAGCCTGGAATCCCCTGCACCATTCTGCAGCTTTCCAGCTGCGTCACACACTGGCAAAAGAAACTTTCTCCTAGCTGCTTTCCTTTGAAGCAGAAACACGTTTACATCCTAGCCCCATTGAAGAACCATAGAAATGCCGTTTAGAAAAAGCACTCCTTCTGCTTATAGACCCAGTCAGGAATGGCCTAGCCTGGAATCCCCTGCACCATTCTGCAGCTTTCCAGCTCCCTCACACACTGGCAAAAGAAACTTTCTCCTAGCTGCTTTCCTTTGAAGCAGAAACACGTTTACATCCTAGCCCCATTGAAGAACCATAGAAATGCCGTTTAGAAAAAGCACTCCTTCTGCTTATAGACCCAGTCAGGAATGACCTAGCCTGGAATCCCCTGCACCATTCTGCAGCTTTCCAGCTGCGTCACACACTGGCAAAAGAAACTTTCTCCTAGCTGCTTTCCTTTGAAGCAGAAACACGTTTACATCCTAGCCCCATTGAAGAACCATAGAAATGCCGTTTAGAAAAAGCACTCCTTCTGCTTATAGACCCAGCCAGGAATGGCCTAGCCTGGAATCCCCTGCACCATTCTGCAGCTTTCCAGCTCCCTCACACACTGGCAAAAGAAACTTTCTCCTAGCTGCTTTCCTTTGAAGCAGAAACACGTTTACATCCTAGCCCCATTGAAGAACCATAGAAATGCCGTTTAGAAAAAGCACTCCTTCTGCTTATAGACCCAGCCAGGAATGGCCTAGCCTGGAATCCCCTGCACCATTCTGCAGCTTTCCAGCTCCGTCACACACTGGCAAAAGAAACTTTCTCCTAGCTGCTTTCCTTTGAAGCAGAAACACGTTTACATCCTAGCCCCATTGAAGAACCATAGAAATGCCGTTTAGAAAAAGCACTCCTTCTGCTTATAGACCCAGCCAGGAATGGCCTAGCCTGGAATCCCCTGCACCATTCTGCAGCTTTCCAGCTCCGTCACACACTGGCAAAAGAAACTTTCTCCTAGCTGCTTTCCTTTGAAGCAGAAACACGTTTACATCCTAGCCCCATTGAAGAACCATAGAAATTCGCTTTAGAAAAAGCACTCCTTCTGCTTATAGACCCAGTCAGGAATGGCCTAGCCTGGAATCCCCTGCACCATTCTGCAGCTTTCCAGCTGCGTCACACACTGGCAAAAGAAACTTTCTCCTAGCTGCTTTCCTTTGAAGCAGAAACACGTTTACATCCTAGCCCCATTGAAGAACCATAGAAATGCCGTTTAGAAAAAGCACTCCTTCTGCTTATAGACCCAGCCAGGAATGGCCTAGCCTGGAATCCCCTGCACCATTCTGCAGCTTTCCAGCTGCCTCACACACTGGCAAAAGAAACTTTCTCCTAGCTGCTTTCCTTTGAAGCAGAAACACGTTTACATCCTAGCCCCATTGAAGAACCATAGAAATGCCGTTAGAAAAAGCACTCCTTCTGCTTATAGACCCAGCCAGGAATGGCCTAGCCTGGAATCCCCTGCACCATTCTGCAGCTTTCCAGCTCCGTCACACACTGGCAAAAGAAACTTTCTCCTAGCTGCTTTCCTTTGAAGCAGAAACACGTTTACATCCTAGCCCCATTGAAGAACCATAGAAATGCCGTTTAGAAAAAGCACTCCTTCTGCTTATAGACCCAGCCAGGAATGGCCTAGCCTGGAATGCCCTGCACCATTCTGCAGCTTTCCAGCTGCCTCACAGACTGGCAAAAGAAACTTTCTCCTAGCTGCTTTCCTTTGAAGCAGAAACACGTTTACATCCTAGCCCCATTGAAGAACCATAGAAATGCCGTTTAGAAAAAGCACTCCTTCTGCTTATAGACCCAGCCAGGAATGGCCTAGCCTGGAATCCCCTGCACCATTCTGCAGCTTTCCAGCTCCCTCACACACTGGCAAAAGAAACTTTCTCCTAGCTGCTTTCCTTTGAAGCAGAAACACGTTTACATCCTAGCCCCATTGAAGAACCATAGAAATGCCGTTTAGAAAAAGCACTCCTTCTGCTTATAGACCCAGCCAGGAATGGCCTAGCCTGGAATCCCCTGCACCATTCTGCAGCTATCCAGCTCCTCACACACTGGCAAAAGAAACTTTCTCCTAGCTGCTTTCCTTTGAAGCAGAAACACGTTTACATCCTAGCCCCATTGAAGAACCATAGAAATGCCGTTTAGAAAAAGCACTCCTTCTGCTTATAGACCCAGCCAGGAATGGCCTAGCCTGGAATCCCCTGCACCATTCTGCAGCGTTCCAGCTGCGTCACACACTGGCAAAAGAAACTTTCTCCTAGCTGCTTTCCTTTGAAGCAGAAACACGTTTACATCCTAGCCCCATTGAAGAACCATAGAAATGCCGTTTAGAAAAAGCACTCCTTCTGCTTATAGACCCAGTCAGGAATGGCCTAGCCTGGAATCCCCTGCACCATTCTGCAGCTTTCCAGCTCCTCACACACTGGCAAAAGAAACTTTCTCCTAGCTGCTTTCCTTTGAAGCAGAAACACGTTTACATCCTAGCCCCATTGAAGAACCATAGAAATGCCGTTTAGAAAAAGCACTCCTTCTGCTTATAGACCCAGCCAGGAATGGCCTAGCCTGGAATCCCCTGCACCATTCTGCAGCTTTCCAGCTGCCTCACACACTGGCAAAAGAAACTTTCTCCTAGCTGCTTTCCTTTGAAGCAGAAACACGTTTACATCCTAGCCCCATTGAAGAACCATAGAAATGCCGTTTAGAAAAAGCACTCCTTCTGCTTATAGACCCAGTCAGGAATCACCTAGCCGGGAATCCCCTGCACCATTCTGCAGCTTTCCAGCTCACTCACATACTGGCAAAAGAAACTTTCTCCTAGCTGCTTTCCTTTGAAGCAGAAACACGTTTACATCCTAGCCCCATTGAAGAACCATAGAAATGCCGGTTGGAAAAAGCACACCTTCTGCTTATAGACCCAGCCAGGAATGGCCTAGCCTGGAATCCCCTGCACCATTCTGCAGCTTTCCAGCTGCCCTCACACACTGGCAAAAGAAACTTTCTCCTAGCTGCTTTCCTTTGAAGCAGAAACACGTTTACATCCTAGCCCCATTGAAGAACCATAGAAATGCCGTTTAGAAAAAGCACTCCTTCTGCTTATAGACCCAGCCAGGAATGGCCTAGCCTGGAATCCCCTGCACCATTCTGCAGCTTTCCAGCTCCTCACACACTGGCAAAAGTAACTTTCTCCTAGCTGCTTTCCTTTGAAGCAGAAACACGTTTACATCCTAGCCCCATTGAAGAACCATAGAAATGCCGTTTAGAAAAAGCACTCCTTCTGCTTATAGACCCAGTCAGGAATGGCCTAGCCTGGAATCCCCTGCACCATTCTGCAGCTTTCCAGCTGCGTCACACACTGGCAAAAGAAACTTTCTCCTAGCTGCTTTCCTTTGAAGCAGAAACACGTTTACATCCTAGCCCCATTGAAGAACCATAGAAATGCCGTTTAGAAAAAGCACTCCTTCTGCTTATAGACCCAGCCAGGAATGGCCTAGCCTGGAATCCCCTGCACCATTCTGCAGCTTTCCAGCTGCGTCACACACTGGCAAAAGAAACTTTCTCCTAGCTGCTTTCCTTTGAAGCAGAAACACGTTTACATCCTAGCCCCATTGAAGAACCATAGAAATGCCGTTTAGAAAAAGCAATCCTTCTGCTTATAGACCCAGTCAGGAATGGCCTAGCCTGGAATCCCCTGCACCATTCTGCAGCTTTCCAGCTGCGTCACACACTGGCAAAAGAAACTTTCTCCTAGCTGCTTTCCTTTGAAGCAGAAACACGTTTACATCCTAGCCCCATTGAAGAACCATAGAAATGCCGTTTAGAAAAAGCACTCCTTCTGCTTATAGACCCAGCCAGGAATGGCCTAGCCTGGAATCCCCTGCACCATTCTGCAGCTTTCCAGCTCCCTCACACACTGGCAAAAGAAACTTTCTCCTAGCTGCTTTCCTTTGAAGCAGAAACACGTTTACATCCTAGCCCCATTGAAGAACCATAGAAATGCCGTTTAGAAAAAGCACTCCTTCTGCTTATAGACCCAGCCAGGAATGGCCTAGCCTGGAATCCCCTGCACCATTCTGCAGCTTTCCAGCTGCCTCACACACTGGCAAAAGAAACTTTCTCCTAGCTGCTTTCCTTTGAAGCAGAAACACGTTTACATCCTAGCCCCATTGAAGAACCATAGAAATGCCGTTTAGAAAAAGCACTCCTTCTGCTTATAGACCCAGCCAGGAATGGCCTAGCCTGGAATCCCCTGCACCATTCTGCAGCTTTCCAGCTCCGTCACACACTGGCAAAAGAAACTTTCTCCTAGCTGCTTTCCTTTGAAGCAGAAACACGTTTACATCCTAGCCCCATTGAAGAACCATAGAAATGCCGGTTAGAAAAAGCACTCCTTCTGCTTATAGACCCAGCCAGGAATGGCCTAGCCTGGAATCCCCTGCACCATTCTGCAGCTTTCCAGCTCCCTCACACACTGGCAAAAGAAACTTTCTCCTAGCTGCTTTCCTTTGAAGCAGAAACACGTTTACATCCTAGCCCCATTGAAGAACCATAGAAATGCCGTTTAGAAAAAGCACTCCTTCTGCTTATAGACCCAGCCAGGAATGGCCTAGCCTGGAATCCCCTGCACCATTCTGCAGCTTTCCAGCTCCTCACACACTGGCAAAAGAAACTTTCTCCTAGCTGCTTTCCTTTGAAGCAGAAACACGTTTACATCCTAGCCCCATTGAAGAACCATAGAAATGCCGTTTAGAAAAAGCACTCCTTCTGCTTATAGACCCAGCCAGGAATGGCCTAGCCTGGAATCCCCTGCACCATTCTGCAGCTTTCCAGCTCCCTCACACACTGGCAAAAGAAACTTTCTCCTAGCTGCTTTCCTTTGAAGCAGAAACACGTTTACATCCTAGCCCCATTGAAGAACCATAGAAATGCCGTTTAGAAAAAGCACTCCTTCTGCTTATAGACCCAGCCAGGAATGGCCTAGCCTGGAATCCCCTGCACCATTCTGCAGCTTTCCAGCTCCCTCACACACTGGCAAAAGAAACTTTCTCCTAGCTGCTTTCCTTTGAAGCAGAAACACGTTTACATCCTAGCCCCATTGAAGAACCATAGAAATGCCGTTTAGAAAAAGCACTCCTTCTGCTTATAGACCCAGCCAGGAATGGCCTAGCCTGGAATCCCCTGCACCATTCTGCAGCTTTCCAGCTCCCTCACACACTGGCAAAAGAAACTTTCTCCTAGCTGCTTTCCTTTGAAGCAGAAACACGTTTACATCCTAGCCCCATTGAAGAACCATAGAAATGCCGTTTAGAAAAAGCACTCCTTCTGCTTATAGACCCAGCCAGGAATGGCCTAGCCTGGAATCCCCTGCACCATTCTGCAGCTTTCCAGCTGCGTCACACACTGGCAAAAGAAACTTTCTCCTAGCTGCTTTCCTTTGAAGCAGAAACACGTTTACATCCTAGCCCCATTGAAGAACCATAGAAATGCCGTTTAGAAAAAGCACTCCTTCTGCTTATAGACCCAGCCAGGAATGGCCTAGCCTGGAATCCCCTGCACCATTCTGCAGCTTTCCAGCTCCCTCACACACTGGCAAAAGAAACTTTCTCCTAGCTGCTTTCCTTTGAAGCAGAAACACGTTTACATCCTAGCCCCATTGAAGAACCATAGAAATTCGCGTTTAGAAAAAGCACTCCTTCTGCTTATAGACCCAGCCAGGAATGGCCTAGCCTGGAATCCCCTGCACCATTCTGCAGCTTTCCAGCTGCCTCACACACTGGCAAAAGAAACTTTCTCCTAGCTGCTTTCCTTTGAAGCAGAAACACGTTTACATCCTAGCCCCATTGAAGAACCATAGAAATGCCGTTTAGAAAAAGCACTCCTTCTGCTTATAGACCCAGCCAGGAATGGCCTAGCCTGGAATCCCCTGCACCATTCTGCAGCTTTCCAGCTCCCTCACACACTGGCAAAAGAAACTTTCTCCTAGCTGCTTTCCTTTGAAGCAGAAACACGTTTACATCCTAGCCCCATTGAAGAACCATAGAAATACCGTTTAGAAAAAGCACTCCTTCTGCTTATAGACCCAGTCAGGAATGGCCTAGCCTGGAATCCCCTGCACCATTCTGCAGCTTTCCAGCTGCGTCACACACTGGCAAAAGAAACTTTCTCCTAGCTGCTTTCCTTTGAAGCAGAAACACGTTTACATCCTAGCCCCATTGAAGAACCATAGAAATGCCGTTTAGAAAAAGCACTCCTTCTGCTTATAGACCCAGCCAGGAATGGCCTAGCCTGGAATCCCCTGCACCATTCTGCAGCTTTCCAGCTCCCTCACACACTGGCAAAAGAAACTTTCTCCTAGCTGCTTTCCTTTGAAGCAGAAACACGTTTACATCCTAGCCCCATTGAAGAACCATAGAAATGCCGTTTAGAAAAAGCACTCCTTCTGCTTATAGACCCAGCCAGGAATGGCCTAGCCTGGAATCCCCTGCACCATTCTGCAGCTTTCCAGCTCCCTCACACACTGGCAAAAGAAACTTTCTCCTAGCTGCTTTCCTTTGAAGCAGAAACACGTTTACATCCTAGCCCCATTGAAGAACCATAGAAATGCCGTTTAGAAAAAGCACTCCTTCTGCTTATAGACCCAGCCAGGAATGGCCTAGCCTGGAATCCCCTGCACCATTCTGCAGCTTTCCAGCTCCCTCACACACTGGCAAAAGAAACTTTCTCCTAGCTGCTTTCCTTTGAAGCAGAAACACGTTTGCATCCTAGCCCCATTGAAGAACCATAGAAATGCCGTTTAGAAAAAGCACTCCTTCTGCTTATAGACCCAGCCAGGAATGGCCTAGCCTGGAATCCCCTGCACCATTCTGCAGCTTTCCAGCTGCGTCACACACTGGCAAAAGAAACTTTCTCCTAGCTGCTTTCCTTTGAAGCAGAAACACGTTTACATCCTAGCCCCATTGAAGAACCATAGAAATGCCGTTTAGAAAAAGCACTCCTTCTGCTTATAGACCCAGTCAGGAATGGCCTAGCCTGGAATCCCCTGCACCATTCTGCAGCTTTCCAGCTGCCGTCACACACTGGCAAAAGAAACTTTCTCCTAGCTGCTTTCCTTTGAAGCAGAAACACGTTTACATCCTAGCCCCATTGAAGAACCATAGAAATGCCGTTTAGAAAAAGCACTCCTTCTGCTTATAGACCCAGTCAGGAATGGCCTAGCCTGGAATCCCCTGCACCATTCTGCAGCTTTCCAGCTGCGTCACACACTGGCAAAAGAAACTTTCTCCTAGCTGCTTTCCTTTGAAGCAGAAACACGTTTACATCCTAGCCCCATTGAAGAACCATAGAAATTCCGTTTAGAAAAAGCACTCCTTCTGCTTATAGACCCAGTCAGGAATGGCCTAGCCTGGAATCCCCTGCACCATTCTGCAGCTTTCCAGCTCCCTCACACACTGGCAAAAGAAACTTTCTCCTAGCTGCTTTCCTTTGAAGCAGAAACACGTTTACATCCTAGCCCCATTGAAGAACCATAGAAATGCCGTTTAGAAAAAGCACTCCTTCTGCTTATAGACCCAGCCAGGAATGGCCTAGCCTGGAATCCCCTGCACCATTCTGCAGCTTTCCAGCTGCCTCACACACTGGCAAAAGAAACTTTCTCCTAGCTGCTTTCCTTTGAAGCAGAAACACGTTTACATCCTAGCCCCATTGAAGAACCATAGAAATGCCGTTTAGAAAAAGCACTCCTTCTGCTTATAGACCCAGTCAGGAATGGCCTAGCCTGGAATCCCCTGCACCATTCTGCAGCTTTCCAGCTGCGTCACACACTGGCAAAAGAAACTTTCTCCTAGCTGCTTTCCTTTGAAGCAGAAACACGTTTACATCCTAGCCCCATTGAAGAACCATAGAAATGCCGTTTAGAAAAAGCACTCCTTCTGCTTATAGACCCAGCCAGGAATGGCCTAGCCTGGAATCCCCTGCACCATTCTGCAGCTTTCCAGCTCCCTCACACACTGGCAAAAGAAACTTTCTCCTAGCTGCTTTCCTTTGAAGCAGAAACACGTTTACATCCTAGCCCCATTGAAGAACCATAGAAATGCCGTTTAGAAAAAGCACTCCTTCTGCTTATAGACCCAGCCAGGAATGGCCTAGCCTGGAATCCCCTGCACCATTCTGCAGCTTTCCAGCTCCGTCACACACTGGCAAAAGAAACTTTCTCCTAGCTGCTTTCCTTTGAAGCAGAAACACGTTTACATCCTAGCCCCATTGAAGAACCATAGAAATGCCGTTTAGAAAAAGCACTCCTTCTGCTTATAGACCCAGCCAGGAATGGCCTAGCCTGGAATCCCCTGCACCATTCTGCAGCTTTCCAGCTGCCTCACACACTGGCAAAAGAAACTTTCTCCTAGCTGCTTTCCTTTGAAGCAGAAACACGTTTACATCCTAGCCCCATTGAAGAACCATAGAAATGCCGTTTAGAAAAAGCACTCCTTCTGCTTATAGACCCAGCCAGGAATGGCCTAGCCTGGAATCCCCTGCACCATTCTGCAGCTTTCCAGCTGCCTCACACACTGGCAAAAGAAACTTTCTCCTAGCTGCTTTCCTTTGAAGCAGAAACACGTTTACATCCTAGCCCCATTGAAGAACCATAGAAATGCCGTTTAGAAAAAGCACTCCTTCTGCTTATAGACCCAGCCAGGAATGGCCTAGCCTGGAATCCCCTGCACCATTCTGCAGCTTTCCAGCTCCCTCACACACTGGCAAAAGAAACTTTCTCCTAGCTGCTTTCCTTTGAAGCAGAAACACGTTTACATCCTAGCCCCATTGAAGAACCATAGAAATGCCGTTTAGAAAAAGCACTCCTTCTGCTTATAGGCCCAGTCAGGAATGGCCTAGCCTGGAATCCCCTGCACCATTCTGCAGCTTTCCAGCTGCCTCACACACTGGCAAAAGAAACTTTCTCCTAGCTGCTTTCCTTTGAAGCAGAAACACGTTTACATCCTAGCCCCATTGAAGAACCATAGAAATGCCGTTTAGAAAAAGCACTCCTTCTGCTTATAGACCCAGCCAGGAATGGCCTAGCCTGGAATCCCCTGCACCATTCTGCAGCTTTCCAGCTCCCTCACACACTGGCAAAAGAAACTTTCTCCTAGCTGCTTTCCTTTGAAGCAGAAACACGTTTACATCCTAGCCCCATTGAAGAACCATAGAAATGCCGTTTAGAAAAAGCACTCCTTCTGCTTATAGACCCAGCCAGGAATGGCCTAGCCTGGAATCCCCTGCACCATTCTGCAGCTTTCCAGCTCCCTCACACACTGGCAAAAGAAACTTTCTCCTAGCTGCTTTCCTTTGAAGCAGAAACACGTTTACATCCTAGCCCCACTGAAGAACCATAGAAATGCCGTTTAGAAAAAGCACTCCTTCTGCTTATAGACCCAGTCAGGAATGGCCTAGCCTGGAATCCCCTGCACCATTCTGCAGCTTTCCAGCTGCCTCACACACTGGCAAAAGAAACTTTCTCCTAGCTGCTTTCCTTTGAAGCAGAAACACGTTTACATCCTAGCCCCATTGAAGAACCATAGAAATGCCGTTTAGAAAAAGCACTCCTTCTGCTTATAGACCCAGCCAGGAATGGCCTAGCCTGGAATCCCCTGCACCATTCTGCAGCTTTCCAGCTGCGTCACACACTGGCAAAAGAAACTTTCTCCTAGCTGCTTTCCTTTGAAGCAGAAACACGTTTACATCCTAGCCCCATTGAAGAACCATAGAAATGCCGTTTAGAAAAAGCACTCCTTCTGCTTATAGACCCAGTCAGGAATGGCCTAGCCTGGAATCCCCTGCACCATTCTGCAGCTTTCCAGCTCCCTCACACACTGGCAAAAGAAACTTTCTCCTAGCTGCTTTCCTTTGAAGCAGAAACACGTTTACATCCTAGCCCCATTGAAGAACCATAGAAATTCGCTTTAGAAAAAGCACTCCTTCTGCTTATAGACCCAGCCAGGAATGGCCTAGCCTGGAATCCCCTGCACCATTCTGCAGCTTTCCAGCTCCCTCACACACTGGCAAAAGAAACTTTCTCCTAGCTGCTTTCCTTTGAAGCAGAAACACGTTTACATCCTAGCCCCTTTGAAGAACCATAGAAATGCCGTTTAGAAAAAGCACTCCTTCTGCTTATAGACCCAGCCAGGAATGGCCTAGCCTGGAATCCCCTGCACCATTCTGCAGCTTTCCAGCTCCCTCACACACTGGCAAAAGAAACTTTCTCCTAGCTGCTTTCCTTTGAAGCAGAAACACGTTTACATCCTAGCCCCATTGAAGAACCATAGAAATGCCGTTTAGAAAAAGCACTCCTTCTGCTTATAGACCCAGCCAGGAATGGCCTAGCCTGGAATCCCCTGCACCATTCTGCAGCTTTCCAGCTGCCTCACACACTGGCAAAAGAAACTTTCTCCTAGCTGCTTTCCTTTGAAGCAGAAACACGTTTACATCCTAGCCCCATTGAAGAACCATAGAAATGCCGTTTAGAAAAAGCACTCCTTCTGCTTATAGACCCAGCCAGGAATGGCCTAGCCTGGAATCCCCTGCACCATTCTGCAGCTTTCCAGCTCCGTCACACACTGGCAAAAGAAACTTTCTCCTAGCTGCTTTCCTTTGAAGCAGAAACACGTTTACATCCTAGCCCCATTGAAGAACCATAGAAATGCCGTTTAGAAAAAGCACTCCTTCTGCTTATAGACCCAGCCAGGAATGGCCTAGCCTGGAATCCCCTGCACCATTCTGCAGCTTTCCAGCTGCGTCACACACTGGCAAAAGAAACTTTCTCCTAGCTGCTTTCCTTTGAAGCAGAAACACGTTTACATCCTAGCCCCATTGAAGAACCATAGAAATGCCGTTTAGAAAAAGCACTCCTTCTGCTTATAGACCCAGCCAGGAATGGCCTAGCCTGGAATCCCCTGCACCATTCTGCAGCTTTCCAGCTGCCTCACACACTGGCAAAAGAAACTTTCTCCTAGCTGCTTTCCTTTGAAGCAGAAACACGTTTACATCCTAGCCCCATTGAAGAACCATAGAAATGCCGTTTAGAAAAAGCACTCCTTCTGCTTATAGACCCAGCCAGGAATGGCCTAGCCTGGAATCCCCTGCACCATTCTGCAGCTTTCCAGCTCCCTCACACACTGGCAAAAGAAACTTTCTCCTAGCTGCTTTCCTTTGAAGCAGAAACACGTTTACATCCTAGCCCCATTGAAGAACCATAGAAATGCCGTTTAGAAAAAGCACTCCTTCTGCTTATAGACCCAGTCAGGAATGGCCTAGCCTGGAATCCCCTGCACCATTCTGCAGCTTTCCAGCTCCCTCACACACTGGCAAAAGAAACTTTCTCCTAGCTGCTTTCCTTTGAAGCAGAAACACGTTTACATCCTAGCCCCATTGAAGAAACATAGAAATGCCGTTTAGAAAAAGCACTCCTTCTGCTTATAGACCCAGCCAGGAATGGCCTAGCCTGGAATCCCCTGCACCATTCTGCAGCTTTCCAGCTGCGTAACACACTGGCAAAAGAAACTTTCTCCTAGCTGCTTTCCTTTGAAGCAGAAACACGTTTACATCCTAGCCCCATTGAAGAACCATAGAAATGCCGTTTAGAAAAAGCACTCCTTCTGCTTATAGACCCAGCCAGGAATGGTGTAGCCTGGAATCCCCTGCACCATTCTGCAGCTTTCCAGCTGCGTCACACACTGGCAAAAGAAACTTTCTCCAAGCTGCTTTCCTTTGAAGCAGAAACACGTTTACATCCTAGCCCCATTGAAGAACCATAGAAATGCCGTTTAGAAAAAGCACTCCTTCTGCTTATAGACCCAGTCAGGAATGGCCTAGCCTGGAATCCCCTGCACCATTCTGCAGCTTTCCAGCTGCCGTCACACACTGGCAAAAGAAACTTTCTCCTAGCTGCTTTCCTTTGAAGCAGAAACACGTTTACATCCTAGCCCCATTGAAGAACCATAGAAATGCCGTTTAGAAAAAGCACTCCTTCTGCTTATAGACCCAGCCAGGAATGGCCTAGCCTGGAATCCCCTGCACCATTCTGCAGCTTTCCAGCTGCCTCACACACTGGCAAAAGAAACTTTCTCCTAGCTGCTTTCCTTTGAAGCAGAAACACGTTTACATCCTAGCCCCATTGAAGAACCATAGAAATGCCGTTTAGAAAAAGCACTCCTTCTGCTTATAGACCCAGCCAGGAATGGCCTAGCCTGGAATCCCCTGCACCATTCTGCAGCTTTCCAGCTCCGTCACACACTGGCAAAAGAAACTTTCTCCTAGCTGCTTTCCTTTGAAGCAGAAACACGTTTACATCCTAGCCCCATTGAAGAACCATAGAAATGCCGTTTAGAAAAAGCACTCCTTCTGCTTATAGACCCAGCCAGGAATGGCCTAGCCTGGAATCCCCTGCACCATTCTGCAGCTTTCCAGCTGCCTCACACACTGGCAAAAGAAACTTTCTCCTAGCTGCTTTCCTTTGAAGCAGAAACACGTTTACATCCTAGCCCCATTGAAGAACCATAGAAATTCGTTTAGAAAAAGCACTCCTTCTGCTTATAGACCCAGCCAGGAATGGCCTAGCCTGGAATCCCCTGCACCATTCTGCAGCTTTCCAGCTGCCTCACACACTGGCAAAAGAAACTTTCTCCTAGCTGCTTTCCTTTGAAGCAGAAACACGTTTACATCCTAGCCCCATTGAAGAACCATAGAAATGCCGTTTAGAAAAAGCACTCCTTCTGCTTATAGACCCAGCCAGGAATGGCCTAGCCTGGAATCCCCTGCACCATTCTGCAGCTTTCCAGCTCCCTCACACACTGGCAAAAGAAACTTTCTCCTAGCTGCTTTCCTTTGAAGCAGAAACACGTTTACATCCTAGCCCCATTGAAGAAACATAGAAATGCCGTTTAGAAAAAGCACTCCTTCTGCTTATAGACCCAGCCAGGAATGGCCTAGCCTGGAATCCCCTGCACCATTCTGCAGCTTTCCGATGGGTAACACACTGGCAAAAGAAACTTTCTCCTAGCTGCTTTCCTTTGAAGCAGAAACACGTTTACATCCTAGCCCCATTGAAGAACCATAGAAATGCCGTTTAGAAAAAGCACTCCTTCTGCTTATAGACCCAGCCAGGAATGGCCTAGCCTGGAATCCCCTGCACCATTCTGCAGCTTTCCAGCTGCGTCACACACTGGCAAAAGAAACTTTCTCCTAGCTGCTTTCCTTTGAAGCAGAAACACGTTTACATCCTAGCCCCATTGAAGAACCATAGAAATGCCGTTTAGAAAAAGCACTCCTTCTGCTTATAGACCCAGCCAGGAATGGCCTAGCCTGGAATCCCCTGCACCATTCTGCAGCTTTCCAGCTCCTCACACACTGGCAAAAGAAACTTTCTCCTAGCTGCTTTCCTTTGAAGCAGAAACACGTTTACATCCTAGCCCCATTGAAGAACCATAGAAATTCGCTTTAGAAAAAGCACTCCTTCTGCTTATAGACCCAGTCAGGAATGACCTAGCCTGGAATCCCCTGCACCATTCTGCAGCTTTCCAGCTCCGTCACACACTGGCAAAAGAAACTTTCTCCTAGCTGCTTTCCTTTGAAGCAGAAACACGTTTACATCCTAGCCCCATTGAAGAACCATAGAAATGCCGTTTAGAAAAAGCACTCCTTCTGCTTATAGACCCAGCCAGGAATGGCCTAGCCTGGAATCCCCTGCACCATTCTGCAGCTTTCCAGCTGCCTCACACACTGGCAAAAGAAACTTTCTCCTAGCTGCTTTCCTTTGAAGCAGAAACACGTTTACATCCTAGCCCCATTGAAGAACCATAGAAATGCCGTTTAGAAAAAGCACTCCTTCTGCTTATAGACCCAGCCAGGAATGGCCTAGCCTGGAATCCCCTGCACCATTCTGCAGCTTTCCAGCTCCCTCACACACTGGCAAAAGAAACTTTCTCCTAGCTGCTTTCCTTTGAAGCAGAAACACGTTTACATCCTAGCCCCATTGAAGAACCATAGAAATGCGTTTAGAAAAAGCACTCCTTCTGCTTATAGACCCAGTCAGGAATGGCCTAGCCTGGAATCCCCTGCACCATTCTGCAGCTTTCCAGCTCCCTCACACACTGGCAAAAGAAACTTTCTCCTAGCTGCTTTCCTTTGAAGCAGAAACACGTTTACATCCTAGCCCCATTGAAGAACCATAGAAATTCGCTTTAGAAAAAGCACTCCTTCTGCTTATAGACCCAGTCAGGAATGGCCTAGCCTGGAATCCCCTGCACCATTCTGCAGCTTTCCAGCTCCGTCACACACTGGCAAAAGAAACTTTCTCCTAGCTGCTTTCCTTTGAAGCAGAAACACGTTTACATCCTAGCCCCATTGAAGAACCATAGAAATGCCGTTTAGAAAAAGCACTCCTTCTGCTTATAGACCCAGCCAGGAATGGCCTAGCCTGGAATCCCCTGCACCATTCTGCAGCTTTCCAGCTGCGTCACACACTGGCAAAAGAAACTTTCTCCTAGCTGCTTTCCTTTGAAGCAGAAACACGTTTACATCCTAGCCCCATTGAAGAACCATAGAAATGCCGGTTAGAAAAAGCACTCCTTCTGCTTATAGACCCAGCCAGGAATGGCCTAGCCTGGAATCCCCTGCACCATTCTGCAGCTTTCCAGCTGCCTCACACACTGGCAAAAGAAACTTTCTCCTAGCTGCTTTCCTTTGAAGCAGAAACACGTTTACATCCTAGCCCCATTGAAGAACCATAGAAATGCCGGTTAGAAAAAGCACTCCTTCTGCTTATAGACCCAGTCAGGAATGGCCTAGCCTGGAATCCCCTGCACCATTCTGCAGCTTTCCAGCTGCGTCACACACTGGCAAAAGAAACTTTCTCCTAGCTGCTTTCCTTTGAAGCAGAAACACGTTTACATCCTAGCCCCATTGAAGAACCATAGAAATGCCGTTTAGAAAAAGCACTCCTTCTGCTTATAGACCCAGCCAGGAATGGCCTAGCCTGGAATCCCCTGCACCATTCTGCAGCTTTCCAGCTGCGTCACACACTGGCAAAAGAAACTTTCTCCTAGCTGCTTTCCTTTGAAGCAGAAACACGTTTACATCCTAGCCCCATTGAAGAAACATAGAAATGCCGTTTAGAAAAAGCACTCCTTCTGCTTATAGACCCAGCCAGGAATGGCCTAGCCTGGAATCCCCTGCACCATTCTGCAGCTTTCCAGCTCCGTCACACACTGGCAAAAGAAACTTTCTCCTAGCTGCTTTCCTTTGAAGCAGAAACACGTTTACATCCTAGCCCCATTGAAGAACCATAGAAATGCCGTTTAGAAAAAGCACTCCTTCTGCTTATAGACCCAGCCAGGTATGGCCTAGCCTGGAATCCCCTGCACCATTCTGCAGCTTTCCAGCTGCGTCACACACTGGCAAAAGAAACTTTCTCCTAGCTGCTTTCCTTTGAAGCAGAAACACGTTTACATCCTAGCCCCATTGAAGAACCATAGAAATGCCGTTTAGAAAAAGCACTCCTTCTGCTTATAGACCCAGCCAGGAATGGCCTAGCCTGGAATCCCCTGCACCATTCTGCAGCTTTCCAGCTCCTCACACACTGGCAAAAGAAACTTTCTCCTAGCTGCTTTCCTTTGAAGCAGAAACACGTTTACATCCTAGCCCCATTGAAGAACCATAGAAATGCCGTTTAGAAAAAGCACTCCTTCTGCTTATAGACCCAGCCAGGAATGGCCTAGCCTGGAATCCCCTGCACCATTCTGCAGCTTTCCAGCTCCCTCACACACTGGCAAAAGAAACTTTCTCCTAGCTGCTTTCCTTTGAAGCAGAAACACGTTTACATCCTAGCCCCATTGAAGAACCATAGAAATGCCGTTTAGAAAAAGCACTCCTTCTGCTTATAGACCCAGCCAGGAATGGCCTAGCCTGGAATCCCCTGCACCATTCTGCAGCTTTCCAGCTCCCTCACACACTGGCAAAAGAAACTTTCTCCTAGCTGCTTTCCTTTGAAGCAGAAACACGTTTACATCCTAGCCCCATTGAAGAACCATAGAAATGCCGTTTAGAAAAAGCACTCCTTCTGCTTATAGACCCAGCCAGGAATGGCCTAGCCTGGAATCCCCTGCACCATTCTGCAGCTTTCCAGCTCCTCACACACTGGCAAAAGAAACTTTCTCCTAGCTGCTTTCCTTTGAAGCAGAAACACGTTTACATCCTAGCCCCATTGAAGAACCATAGAAATGCCGTTTAGAAAAAGCACTCCTTCTGCTTATAGACCCAGCCAGGAATGGCCTAGCCTGGAATCCCCTGCACCATTCTGCAGCTTTCCAGCTGCCTCACACACTGGCAAAAGAAACTTTCTCCTAGCTGCTTTCCTTTGAAGCAGAAACACGTTTACATCCTAGCCCCATTGAAGAACCATAGAAATGCCGTTTAGAAAAAGCACTCCTTCTGCTTATAGACCCAGCCAGGAATGGCCTAGCCTGGAATCCCCTGCACCATTCTGCAGCTTTCCAGCTCCTCACACACTGGCAAAAGAAACTTTCTCCTAGCTGCTTTCCTTTGAAGCAGAAACACGTTTACATCCTAGCCCCATTGAAGAACCATAGAAATGCCGTTTAGAAAAAGCACTCCTTCTGCTTATAGACCCAGCCAGGAATGGCCTAGCCTGGAATCCCCTGCACCATTCTGCAGCTTTCCAGCTGCCGTCACACACTGGCAAAAGAAACTTTCTCCTAGCTGCTTTCCTTTGAAGCAGAAACACGTTTACATCCTAGCCCCATTGAAGAACCATAGAAATGCCGTTTAGAAAAAGCACTCCTTCTGCTTATAGACCCAGCCAGGAATGGCCTAGCCTGGAATCCCCTGCACCATTCTGCAGCTTTCCAGCTGCGTCACACACTGGCAAAAGAAACTTTCTCCTAGCTGCTTTCCTTTGAAGCAGAAACACGTTTACATCCTAGCCCCATTGAAGAACCATAGAAATGCCGTTTAGAAAAAGCACTCCTTCTGCTTATAGACCCAGCCAGGAATGGCCTAGCCTGGAATCCCCTGCACCATTCTGCAGCTTTCCAGCTGCCTCACACACTGGCAAAAGAAACTTTCTCCTAGCTGCTTTCCTTTGAAGCAGAAACACGTTTACATCCTAGCCCCATTGAAGAACCATAGAAATTCCGGTTAGAAAAAGCACTCCTTCTGCTTATAGACCCAGTCAGGAATGGCCTAGCCTGGAATCCCCTGCACCATTCTGCAGCTTTCCAGCTCCCTCACACACTGGCAAAAGAAACTTTCTCCTAGCTGCTTTCCTTTGAAGCAGAAACACGTTTACATCCTAGCCCCATTGAAGAACCATAGAAATGCCGTTTAGAAAAAGCACTCCTTCTGCTTATAGACCCAGCCAGGAATGGCCTAGCCTGGAATCCCCTGCACCATTCTGCAGCTTTCCAGCTGCGTCACACACTGGCAAAAGAAACTTTCTCCTAGCTGCTTTCCTTTGAAGCAGAAACACGTTTACATCCTAGCCCCATTGAAGAACCATAGAAATGCCGTTTAGAAAAAGCACTCCTTCTGCTTATAGACCCAGTCAGGAATGGCCTAGCCTGGAATCCCCTGCACCATTCTGCAGCTTTCCAGCTGCGTCACACACTGGCAAAAGAAACTTTCTCCTAGCTGCTTTCCTTTGAAGCAGAAACACGTTTACATCCTAGCCCCATTGAAGAACCATAGAAATGCCGTTTAGAAAAAGCACTCCTTCTGCTTATAGACCCAGCCAGGAATGACCTAGCCTGGAATCCCCTGCACCATTCTGCAGCTTTCCAGCTCCCTCACACACTGGCAAAAGAAACTTTCTCCTAGCTGCTTTCCTTTGAAGCAGAAACACGTTTACATCCTAGCCCCATTGAAGAACCATAGAAATGCCGTTTAGAAAAAGCACTCCTTCTGCTTATAGACCCAGCCAGGAATGGCCTAGCCTGGAATCCCCTGCACCATTCTGCAGCTTTCCAGCTGCCTCACACACTGGCAAAAGAAACTTTCTCCTAGCTGCTTTCCTTTGAAGCAGAAACACGTTTACATCCTAGCCCCATTGAAGAACCATAGAAATGCCGTTTAGAAAAAGCACTCCTTCTGCTTATAGACCCAGTCAGGAATGGCCTAGCCTGGAATCCCCTGCACCATTCTGCAGCTTTCCAGCTGCGTCACACACTGGCAAAAGAAACTTTCTCCTAGCTGCTTTCCTTTGAAGCAGAAACACGTTTACATCCTAGCCCCATTGAAGAACCATAGAAATTCCGTTTAGAAAAAGCACTCCTTCTGCTTATAGACCCAGCCAGGAATGGCCTAGCCTGGAATCCCCTGCACCATTCTGCAGCTTTCCAGCTCCCTCACACACTGGCAAAAGAAACTTTCTCCTAGCTGCTTTCCTTTGAAGCAGAAACACGTTTACATCCTAGCCCCATTGAAGAACCATAGAAATGCCGTTTAGAAAAAGCACTCCTTCTGCTTATAGACCCAGCCAGGAATGGCCTAGCCTGGAATCCCCTGCACCATTCTGCAGCTTTCCAGCTCCCTCACACACTGGCAAAAGAAACTTTCTCCTAGCTGCTTTCCTTTGAAGCAGAAACACGTTTACATCCTAGCCCCATTGAAGAACCATAGAAATGCCGTTTAGAAAAAGCACTCCTTCTGCTTATAGACCCAGCCAGGAATGGCCTAGCCTGGAATCCCCTGCACCATTCTGCAGCTTTCCAGCTCCGTCACACACTGGCAAAAGAAACTTTCTCCTAGCTGCTTTCCTTTGAAGCAGAAACACGTTTACATCCTAGCCCCATTGAAGAACCATAGAAATGCCGTTTAGAAAAAGCACTCCTTCTGCTTATAGACCCAGCCAGGAATGGCCTAGCCTGGAATCCCCTGCACCATTCTGCAGCTTTCCAGCTCCCTCACACACTGGCAAAAGAAACTTTCTCCTAGCTGCTTTCCTTTGAAGCAGAAACACGTTTACATCCTAGCCCCATTGAAGAACCATAGAAATGCCGTTTAGAAAAAGCACTCCTTCTGCTTATAGACCCAGCCAGGAATGGCCTAGCCTGGAATCCCCTGCACCATTCTGCAGCTTTCCAGCTCCCTCACACACTGGCAAAAGAAACTTTCTCCTAGCTGCTTTCCTTTGAAGCAGAAACACGTTTACATCCTAGCCCCATTGAAGAACCATAGAAATGCCGTTTAGAAAAAGCACTCCTTCTGCTTATAGACCCAGCCAGGAATGGCCTAGCCTGTAATCCCCTGCACCATTCTGCAGCTTTCCAGCTGCGTCACACACTGGCAAAAGAAACTTTCTCCTAGCTGCTTTCCTTTGAAGCAGAAACACGTTTACATCCTAGCCCCATTGAAGAACCATAGAAATGCCGTTTAGAAAAAGCACTCCTTCTGCTTATAGACCCAGTCAGGAATGGCCTAGCCTGGAATCCCCTGCACCATTCTGCAGCTTTCCAGCTGCCTCACACACTGGCAAAAGAAACTTTCTCCTAGCTGCTTTCCTTTGAAGCAGAAACACGTTTACATCCTAGCCCCATTGAAGAACCATAGAAATGCCGTTTAGAAAAAGCACTCCTTCTGCTTATAGACCCAGCCAGGAATGGCCTAGCCTGGAATCCCCTGCACCATTCTGCAGCTTTCCAGCTGCGTCACACACTGGCAAAAGAAACTTTCTCCTAGCTGCTTTCCTTTGAAGCAGAAACACGTTTACATCCTAGCCCCATTGAAGAACCATAGAAATTCGCTTTAGAAAAAGCACTCCTTCTGCTTATAGACCCAGTCAGGAATGGCCTAGCCTGGAATCCCCTGCACCATTCTGCAGCTTTCCAGCTGCGTCACACACTGGCAAAAGAAACTTTCTCCTAGCTGCTTTCCTTTGAAGCAGAAACACGTTTACATCCTAGCCCCATTGAAGAACCATAGAAATGCCGTTTAGAAAAAGCACTCCTTCTGCTTATAGACCCAGCCAGTAATAGCCTAGCCTGGAATCCCCTGCACCATTCTGCAGCTTTCCAGCTGCGTCACACACTGGCAAAAGAAACTTTCTCCTAGCTGCTTTCCTTTGAAGCAGAAACACGTTTACATCCTAGCCCCATTGAAGTAACATAGAAATGCTGTTTAGAAAAAGCACTCCTTCTGCTTATAGACCCAGCCAGGAATGGCCTAGCCTGGAATCCCCTGCACCATTCTGCAGCTTTCCAACTCCCTCACACACTGGCAAAAGAAACTTTCTCCTAGCTGCTTTCCTTTGAAGCAGAAACACGTTTACATCCTAGCCCCATTGAAGAACCATAGAAATGCCGTTTAGAAAAAGCACTCCTTCTGCTTATAGACCCAGCCAGGAATGGCCTAGCCTGGAATCCCCTGCACCATTCTGCAGCTTTCCAGCTCCCTCACACACTGGCAAAAGAAACTTTCTCCTAGCTGCTTTCCTTTGAAGCAGAAACACGTTTACATCCTAGCCCCATTGAAGAACCATAGAAATGCCGTTTAGAAAAAGCACTCCTTCTGCTTATAGACCCAGTCAGGAATGGCCTAGCCTGGAATCCCCTGCACCATTCTGCAGCTTTCCAGCTGCGTCACACACTGGCAAAAGAAACTTTCTCCTAGCTGCTTTCCTTTGAAGCAGAAACACGTTTACATCCTAGCCCCATTGAAGAACCATAGAAATTACGTTTAGAAAAAGCACTCCTTCTGCTTATAGCCCCAGTCAGGAATGGCCTAGCCTGGAATCCCCTGCACCATTCTGCAGCTTTCCAGCTCCTTCACACACTGGCAAAAGAAACTTTCTCCTAGCTGCTTTCCTTTGAAGCAGAAACACGTTTACATCCTAGCCCCATTGAAGAACCATAGAAATGCCGTTTAGAAAAAGCACTCCTTCTGCTTATAGACCCAGCCAGGAATGGCCTAGCCTGGAATCCCCTGCACCATTCTGCAGCTTTCCAGCTCCGTCACACACTGGCAAAAGAAACTTTCTCCTAGCTGCTTTCCTTTGAAGCAGAAACACGTTTACATCCTAGCCCCATTGAAGAACCATAGAAATGCCGTTTAGAAAAAGCACTCCTTCTGCTTGTAGACCCAGCCAGGAATGGCCTAGCCTGGAATCCCCTGCACCATTCTGCAGCTTTCCAGCTCCGTCACACACTGGCAAAAGAAACTTTCTCCTAGCTGCTTTCCTTTGAAGCAGAAACACGTTTACATCCTAGCCCCATTGAAGAACCATAGAAATGCCGTTTAGAAAAAGCACTCCTTCTGCTTATAGACCCAGCCAGGAATGGCCTAGCCTGGAATCCCCTGCACCATTCTGCAGCTTTCCAGCTGCCTCACACACTGGCAAAAGAAACTTTCTCCTAGCTGCTTTCCTTTGAAGCAGAAACACGTTTACATCCTAGCCCCATTGAAGAACCATAGAAATGCCGTTTAGAAAAAGCACTCCTTCTGCTTATAGACCCAGCCAGGAATGGCCTAGCCTGGAATCCCCTGCACCATTCTGCAGCTTTCCAGCTGCGTCACACACTGGCAAAAGAAACTTTCTCCTAGCTGCTTTCCTTTGAAGCAGAAACACGTTTACATCCTAGCCCCATTGAAGAACCATAGAAATGCCGTTTAGAAAAAGCACTCCTTCTGCTTATAGACCCAGCCAGGAATGGCCTAGCCTGGAATCCCCTGCACCATTCTGCAGCTTTCCAGCTGCCTCACACACTGGCAAAAGAAACTTTCTCCTAGCTGCTTTCCTTTGAAGCAGAAACACGTTTACATCCTAGCCCCATTGAAGAACCATAGAAATGCCGTTTAGAAAAAGCACTCCTTCTGCTTATAGACCCAGCCAGGAATGGCCTAGCCTGGAATCCCCTGCACCATTCTGCAGCTTTCCAGCTGCGTCACACACTGGCAAAAGAAACTTTCTCCTAGCTGCTTTCCTTTGAAGCAGAAACACGTTTACATCCTAGCCCCATTGAAGAACCATAGAAATGCCGTTTAGAAAAAGCACTCCTTCTGCTTATAGACCCAGCCAGGAATGGCCTAGCCTGGAATCCCCTGCACCATTCTGCAGCTTTCCAGCTGCCTCACACACTGGCAAAAGAAACTTTCTCCTAGCTGCTTTCCTTTGAAGCAGAAACACGTTTACATCCTAGCCCCATTGAAGAACCATAGAAATGCCGGTTAGAAAAAGCACTCCTTCTGCTTATAGACCCAGCCAGGAATGGCCTAGCCTGGAATCCCCTGCACCATTCTGCAGCTTTCCAGCTGCCGTCACACACTGGCAAAAGAAACTTTCTCCTAGCTGCTTTCCTTTGAAGCAGAAACACGTTTACATCCTAGCCCCATTGAAGAACGATAGAAATGCCGGTTAGAAAAAGCACTCCTTCTGCTTATAGACCCAGCCAGGAATGGCCTAGCCTGGAATCCCCTGCACCATTCTGCAGCTTTCCAGCTCCCTCACACACTGGCAAAAGAAACTTTCTCCTAGCTGCTTTCCTTTGAAGCAGAAACACGTTTACATCCTAGCCCCATTGAAGAACCATAGAAATGCCGGTTAGAAAAAGCACTCCTTCTGCTTATAGACCCAGTCAGGAATGGCCTAGCCTGGAATCCCCTGCACCATTCTGCAGCTTTCCAGCTGCGTCACACACTGGCAAAAGAAACTTTCTCCTAGCTGCTTTCCTTTGAAGCAGAAACACGTTTACATCCTAGCCCCATTGAAGAACCATAGAAATGCCGGTTAGAAAAAGCACTCCTTCTGCTTATAGACCCAGCCAGGAATGGCCTAGCCTGGAATCCCCTGCACCATTCTGCAGCTTTCCAGCTGCCTCACACACTGGCAAAAGAAACTTTCTCCTAGCTGCTTTCCTTTGAAGCAGAAACACGTTTACATCCTAGCCCCATTGAAGAACCATAGAAATTCGCTTTACAAAAAGCACTCCTTCTGCTTATAGACCCAGCCAGGAATGGCCTAGCCTGGAATCCCCTGCACCATTCTGCAGCTTTCCAGCTGCGTCACACACTGGCAAAAGAAACTTTCTCCTAGCTGCTTTCCTTTGAAGCAGAAACACGTTTACATCCTAGCCCCATTGAAGAACCATAGAAATGCCGGTTAGAAAAAGCACTCCTTCTGCTTATAGACCCAGCCAGGAATGGCCTAGCCTGGAATCCCCTGCACCATTCTGCAGCTTTCCAGCTGCGTCACACACTGGCAAAAGAAACTTTCTCCTAGCTGCTTTCCTTTGAAGCAGAAACACGTTTACATCCTAGCCCCATTGAAGAACCATAGAAATGCCGTTTAGAAAAAGCACTCCTTCTGCTTATAGACCCAGTCAGGAATGGCCTAGCCTGGAATCCCCTGCACCATTCTGCAGCTTTCCAGCTGCCGTCACACACTGGCAAAAGAAACTTTCTCCTAGCTGCTTTCCTTTGAAGCAGAAACACGTTTACATCCTAGCCCCATTGAAGAACCATAGAAATGCCGTTTAGAAAAAGCACTCCTTCTGCTTATAGACCCAGCCAGGAATGGCCTAGCCTGGAATCCCCTGCACCATTCTGCAGCTTTCCAGCTGCGTCACACACTGGCAAAAGAAACTTTCTCCTAGCTGCTTTCCTTTGAAGCAGAAACACGTTTACATCCTAGCCCCATTGAAGAACCATAGAAATTCGTTTAGAAAAAGCACTCCTTCTGCTTATAGACCCAGCCAGGAATGGCCTAGCCTGGAATCCCCTGCACCATTCTGCAGCTTTCCAGCTCCGTCACACACTGGCAAAAGAAACTTTCTCCTAGCTGCTTTCCTTTGAAGCAGAAACACGTTTACATCCTAGCCCCATTGAAGAACCATAGAAATGCCGTTTAGAAAAAGCACTCCTTCTGCTTATAGACCCAGCCAGGAATGGCCTAGCCTGGAATCCCCTGCACCATTCTGCAGCTTTCCAGCTGCCTCACACACTGGCAAAAGAAACTTTCTCCTAGCTGCTTTCCTTTGAAGCAGAAACACGTTTACATCCTAGCCCCATTGAAGAACCATAGAAATGCCGGTTAGAAAAAGCACTCCTTCTGCTTATAGACCCAGCCAGGAATGGCCTAGCCTGGAATCCCCTGCACCATTCTGCAGCTTTCCAGCTGCGTCACACACTGGCAAAAGAAACTTTCTCCTAGCTGCTTTCCTTTGAAGCAGAAACACGTTTACATCCTAGCCCCATTGAAGAACCATAGAAATGCCGTTTAGAAAAAGCACTCCTTCTGCTTATAGACCCAGCCAGGAATGGCCTAGCCTGGAATCCCCTGCACCATTCTGCAGCTTTCCAGCTGCGTCACACACTGGCAAAAGAAACTTTCTCCTAGCTGCTTTCCTTTGAAGCAGAAACACGTTTACATCCTAGCCCCATTGAAGAACCATAGAAATGCCGTTTAGAAAAAGCACTCCTTCTGCTTATAGACCCAGCCAGGAATGGCCTAGCCTGGAATCCCCTGCACCATTCTGCAGCTTTCCAGCTGCGTCACACACTGGCAAAAGAAACTTTCTCCTAGCTGCTTTCCTTTGAAGCAGAAACACGTTTACATCCTAGCCCCATTGAAGAACCATAGAAATGCCGTTTAGAAAAAGCACTCCTTCTGCTTATAGACCCAGCCAGGAATGGCCTAGCCTGGAATCCCCTGCACCATTCTGCAGCTTTCCAGCTCCTCACACACTGGCAAAAGAAACTTTCTCCTAGCTGCTTTCCTTTGAAGCAGAAACACGTTTACATCCTAGCCCCATTGAAGAACCATAGAAATGCCGTTTAGAAAAAGCACTCCTTCTGCTTATAGACCCAGCCAGGAATGGCCTAGCCTGGAATCCCCTGCACCATTCTGCAGCTTTCCAGCTGCCTCACACACTGGCAAAAGAAACTTTCTCCTAGCTGCTTTCCTTTGAAGCAGAAACACGTTTACATCCTAGCCCCATTGAAGAACCATAGAAATGCCGTTTAGAAAAAGCACTCCTTCTGCTTATAGACCCAGCCAGGAATGGCCTAGCCTGGAATCCCCTGCACCATTCTGCAGCTTTCCAGCTGCCTCACACACTGGCAAAAGAAACTTTCTCCTAGCTGCTTTCCTTTGAAGCAGAAACACGTTTACATCCTAGCCCCATTGAAGAACCATAGAAATGCCGTTTAGAAAAAGCACTCCTTCTGCTTATAGACCCAGTCAGGAATGGCCTAGCCTGGAATCCCCTGCACCATTCTGCAGCTTTCCAGCTGCGTCACACACTGGCAAAAGAAACTTTCTCCTAGCTGCTTTCCTTTGAAGCAGAAACACGTTTACATCCTAGCCCCATTGAAGAACCATAGAAATGCCGTTTAGAAAAAGCACTCCTTCTGCTTATAGACCCAGCCAGGAATGGCCTAGCCTGGAATCCCCTGCACCATTCTGCAGCTTTCCAGCTCCGTCACACACTGGCAAAAGAAACTTTCTCCTAGCTGCTTTCCTTTGAAGCAGAAACACGTTTACATCCTAGCCCCATTGAAGAACCATAGAAATGCCGTTTAGAAAAAGCACTCCTTCTGCTTATAGACCCAGCCAGGAATGGCCTAGCCTGGAATCCCCTGCACCATTCTGCAGCTTTCCAGCTCCGTCACACACTGGCAAAAGAAACTTTCTCCTAGCTGCTTTCCTTTGAAGCAGAAACACGTTTACATCCTAGCCCCATTGAAGAACCATAGAAATGCCGTTTAGAAAAAGCACTCCTTCTGCTTATAGACCCAGCCAGGAATGGCCTAGCCTGGAATCCCCTGCACCATTCTGCAGCTTTCCAGCTGCGTCACACACTGGCAAAAGAAACTTTCTCCTAGCTGCTTTCCTTTGAAGCAGAAACACGTTTACATCCTAGCCCCATTGAAGAACCATAGAAATGCCGTTTAGAAAAAGCACTCCTTCTGCTTATAGACCCAGCCAGGAATGGCCTAGCCTGGAATCCCCTGCACCATTCTGCAGCTTTCCAGCTCCTCACACACTGGCAAAAGAAACTTTCTCCTAGCTGCTTTCCTTTGAAGCAGAAACACGTTTACATCCTAGCCCCATTGAAGAACCATAGAAATGCCGTTTAGAAAAAGCACTCCTTCTGCTTATAGACGCAGCTAGGAATGGCCTAGCCTGGAATCCCCTGCACCATTCTGCAGCTTTCCAGCTGCGTCACACACTGGCAAAAGAATCTTTCTCCTAGCTGCTTTCCTTTGAAGCAGAAACACGTTTACATCCTAGCCCCATTGAAGAACCATAGAAATGCCGTTTAGAAAAAGCACTCCTTCTGCTTATAGACCCAGTCAGGAATGGCCTAGCCTGGAATCCCCTGCACCATTCTGCAGCTTTCCAGCTGCGTCACACACTGGCAAAAGAAACTTTCTCCTAGCTGCTTTCCTTTGAAGCAGAAACACGTTTACATCCTAGCCCCATTGAGAACCATAGAAATTCCGCTTTTAAAAAAGCACTCCTTCTGCTTATAGACCCAGCCAGGAATGGCCTAGCCTGGAATCCCCTGCACCATTCTGCAGCTTTCCAGCTGCGTCACACACTGGCAAAAGAAACTTTCTCCTAGCTGCTTTCCTTTGAAGCAGAAACACGTTTACATCCTAGCCCCATTGAAGAACCATAGAAATTACGTTCAGAAAAAGCACTCCTTCTGCTTATAGACCCAGCCAGGAATGGCCTAGCCTGGAATCCCCTGCACCATTCTGCAGCTTTCCAACTGCCGTCACACACTGGCAAAAGAAACTTTCTCCTAGCTGCTTTCCTTTGAAGCAGAAACACGTTTACATCCTAGCCCCATTGAAGAACCATAGAAATTCGCTTTACAAAAAGCACTCCTTCTGCTTATAGACCCAGCCAGGAATGGCCTAGCCTGGAATCCCCTGCACCATTCTGCAGCTTTCCAGCTCCCTCACACACTGGCAAAAGAAACTTTCTCCTAGCTGCTTTCCTTTGAAGCAGAAACACGTTTACATCCTAGCCCCATTGAAGAACCATAGAAATTACGTTCAGAAAAAGCACTCCTTCTGCTTATAGACCCAGCCAGGAATGGCCTAGCCTGGAATCCCCTGCACCATTCTGCAGCTTTCCAGCTCCGTCACACACTGGCAAAAGAAACTTTCTCCTAGCTGCTTTCCTTTGAAGCAGAAACACGTTTACATCCTAGCCCCATTGAAGAACCATAGAAATGCCGTTCAGAAAAAGCACTCCTTCTGCTTATAGACCCAGTCAGGAATGGCCTAGCCTGGAATCCCCTGCACCATTCTGCAGCTTTCCAGCTCCGTCACACACTGGCAAAAGAAACTTTCTCCTAGCTGCTTTCCTTTGAAGCAGAAACACGTTTACATCCTAGCCCCATTGAAGAACCATAGAAATTCCATTTAGAAAAAGCACTCCTTCTGCTTATAGACCCAGCCAGGAATGGCCTAGCCTGGAATCCCCTGCACCATTCTGCAGCTTTCCAGCTCCGTCACACACTGGCAAAAGAAACTTTCTCCTAGCTGCTTTCCTTTGAAGCAGAAACACGTTTACATCCTAGCCCCATTGAAGAACCATAGAAATGCCGTTTAGAAAAAGCACTCCTTCTGCTTATAGACCCAGCCAGGAATGGCCTAGCCTGGAATCCCCTGCACCATTCTGCAGCTTTCCAGCTCCCTCACACACTGGCAAAAGAAACTTTCTCCTAGCTGCTTTCCTTTGAAGCAGAAACACGTTTACATCCTAGCCCCATTGAAGAACCATAGAAATGCCGTTTAGAAAAAGCACTCCTTCTGCTTATAGACCCAGCCAGGAATGGCCTAGCCTGGAATCCCCTGCACCATTCTGCAGCTTTCCAGCTGCCGTCACACACTGGCAAAAGAAACTTTCTCCTAGCTGCTTTCCTTTGAAGCAGAAACACGTTTACATCCTAGCCCCATTGAAGAACCATAGAAATTCGCTTTAGAAAAAGCACTCCTTCTGCTTATAGACCCAGTCAGGAATGGCCTAGCCTGGAATCCCCTGCACCATTCTGCAGCTTTCCAGCTGCGTCACACACTGGCAAAAGAAACTTTCTCCTAGCTGCTTTCCTTTGAAGCAGAAACACGTTTACATCCTAGCCCCATTGAAGAACCATAGAAATTCGTTTAGAAAAAGCACTCCTTCTGCTTATAGACCCAGCCAGGAATGGCCTAGCCTGGAATCCCCTGCACCATTCTGCAGCTTTCCAGCTCCCTCACACACTGGCAAAAGAAACTTTCTCCTAGCTGCTTTCCTTTGAAGCAGAAACACGTTTACATCCTAGCCCCATTGAAGAACCATAGAAATTCGGTTTAGAAAAAGCACTCCTTCTGCTTATAGACCCAGCCAGGAATGGCCTAGCCTGGAATCCCCTGCACCATTCTGCAGCTTTCCAGCTCCTCACACACTGGCAAAAGAAACTTTCTCCTAGCTGCTTTCCTTTGAAGCAGAAACACGTTTACATCCTAGCCCCATTGAAGAACCATAGAAATTCGCTTTAGAAAAAGCACTCCTTCTGCTTATAGACCCAGCCAGGAATGGCCTAGCCTGGAATCCCCTAGCACCATTCTGCAGCTTTCCAGCCTCGTCACACACTGGCAAAAGAAACTTTCTCCTAGCTGCTTTCCTTTGAAGCAGAAACACGTTTACATCCTAGCCCCATTGAAGAACCATAGAAGTGCATTTTGAAAAAGCACTCCTTCTGCTTATAGACCCAGCCAGGAATGGCCTAGCCTGGAATTCCCTGCACCATTCTGCAGCTTTCCAGCTCCCTCACACACTGGCAAAAGAAACTTTCTCCTAGCTGCTTTCCTTTGAAGCAGAAACACGTTTACATCCTAGCCCCATTGAAGAACCATAGAAATGCCGTTTAGAAAAAGCACTCCTTCTGCTTATAGACCCAGCCAGGAATGGCCTAGCCTGGAATCCCCTGCACCATTCTGCAGCTTTCCAGCTCCCTCACACACTGGCAAAAGAAACTTTCTCCTAGCTGCTTTCCTTTGAAGCAGAAACACGTTTACATCCTAGCCCCATTGAAGAACCATAGAAATGCGCGTTAGAAAAAGCACTCCTTCTGCGTATAGACCCAGCCAGGAATGGCCTAGCCTGGAATCCCCTGCACCATTCTGCAGCTTTCCAGCTCCCTCACACACTGGCAAAAGAAACTTTCTCCTAGCTGCTTTCCTTTGAAGCAGAAACACGTTTACATCCTAGCCCCATTGAAGAACCATAGAAATGCCGTTTAGAAAAAGCACTCCTTCTGCTTATAGACCCAGCCAGGAATGGCCTAGCCTGGAATCCCCTGCACCATTCTGCAGCTTTCCAGCTCCCTCACACACTGGCAAAAGAAACTTTCTCCTAGCTGCTTTCCTTTGAAGCAGAAACACGTTTACATCCTAGCCCCATTGAAGAACCATAGAAATGCCGTTTAGAAAAAGCACTCCTTCTGCTTATAGACCCAGCCAGGAATGACCTAGCCTGGAATCCCTGCACCATTCTGCAGCTTTCCAGCTGCGTCACACACTGGCAAAAGAAACTTTCTCCTAGCTGCTTTCCTTTGAAGCAGAAACACGTTTACATCCTAGCCCCATTGAAGAACCATAGAAATTCGCTTTAGAAAAAGCACTCCTTCTGCTTATAGACCCAGCCAGGAATGGCCTAGCCTGGAATCCCCTGCACCATTCTGCAGCTTTCCAGCTGCGCTCACACACTGGCAAAAGAAACTTTCTCCTAGCTGCTTTCCTTTGAAGCAGAAACACGTTTACATCCTAGCCCCATTGAAGAACCATAGAAATTCGCTTTAGAAAAAGCAATCCTTCTGCTTATAGACCCAGCCAGGAATGGCCTAGCCTGGAATCCCCTACACCATTCTGCAGCTTTCCAGCTGCGTCACACACTGGCAAAAGAAACTTTCTCCTAGCTGCTTTCCTTTGAAGCAGAAACACGTTTACATCCTAGCCCATTGAAGAACCATAGAAATTCGGTTTTCAAAAAGCACTCCTTCTGCTTATAGACCCAGCCAGGAATGGCCTAGCCTGGAATCCCCTGCACCATTCTGCAGCTTTCCAGCTGCGTCACACACTGGCAAAAGAAACTTTCTCCTAGCTGCTTTCCTTTGAAGCAGAAACACGTTTACATCCTAGCCCATTGAAGAACCATAGAAATGCCGTTTAGAAAAAGCACTCCTTCTGCTTATAGACCCAGTCAGGAATGACCTAGCCTGGAATCCCTGCACCATTCTGCAGCTTTCCAGCTGCGTCACACACTGGCAAAAGAAACTTTCTCCTAGCTGCTTTCCTTTGAAGCAGAAACACGTTTACATCCTAGCCCCATTGAAGAACCATAGAAATGTCGTTTAGAAAAAGCACTCCTTCTGCTTATAGACCCAGTCAGGAATGGCCTAGCCTGGAATCCCCTGCACCATTCTGCAGCTTTCCAGCTGCGTCACACACTGGCAAAAGAAACTTTCTCCTAGCTGCTTTCCTTTGAAGCAGAAACACGTTTACATCCTAGCCCCATTGAAGAACCATAGAAATGCCGTTTAGAAAAAGCACTCCTTCTGCTTATAGACCCAGCCAGGAATGACCTAGCCTGGAATCCCCTGCACCATTCTGCAGCTTTCCAGCCTCCTCACACACTGGCAAAAGAAACTTTCTCCTAGCTGCTTTCCTTTGAAGCAGAAACACGTTTACATCCTAGCCCCATTGAAGAAACATAGAAATTCGCTTTAGAAAAAGCACTCCTTCTGCTTATAGACCCAGTCAGGAATGGCCTAGCCTGGAATCCCCTACACCATTCTGCAGCTTTCCAGCTGCCTCACACACTGGCAAAAGAAACTTTCTCCTAGCTGCTTTCCTTTGAAGCAGAAACACGTTTACATCCTAGCCCCATTGAAGAACCATAGAAATTCGTTTAGAAAAAGCACTCCTTCTGCTTATAGACCCAGCCAGGAATGGCCTAGCCTGGAATCCCCTGCACCATTCTGCAGCTTTCCAGCTCCCTCACACACTGGCAAAAGAAACTTTCTCCTAGCTGCTTTCCTTTGAAGCAGAAACACGTTTACATCCTAGCCCCATTGAAGAACCATAGAAATTCGCTTTACAAAAAGCACTCCTTCTGCTTATAGACCCAGTCAGGAATGGCCTAGCCTGGAATCCCCTGCACCATTCTGCAGCTTTCCAGCTCCCTCACACACTGGCAAAAGAAACTTTCTCCTAGCTGCTTTCCTTTGAAGCAGAAACACGTTTACATCCTAGCCCCATTGAAGAACCATAGAAATTCGCTTTAGAAAAAGCACTCCTTCTGCTTATAGACCCAGTCAGGAATGGCCTAGCCTGGAATCCCCTGCACCATTCTGCAGCTTTCCAGCTGCGTCACACACTGGCAAAAGAAACTTTCTCCTAGCTGCTTTCCTTTGAAGCAGAAACACGTTTACATCCTAGCCCCATTGAAGAAACATAGAAATTCGGTTTAGAAAAAGCAATCCTTCTGCTTATAGACCCAGCCAGGAATGGCCTAGCCTGGAATCCCCTGCACCATTCTGCAGCTTTCCAGCTGCGTCACACACTGGCAAAAGAAACTTTCTCCTAGCTGCTTTCCTTTGAAGCAGAAACACGTTTACATCCTAGCCCCATTGAAGAACCATAGAAATTCGGTTTAGAAAAAGCACTCCTTCTGCTTATAGACCCAGCCAGGAATGGCCTAGCCTGGAATCCCCTGCACCATTCTGCAGCTTTCCAGCTCCCTCACACACTGGCAAAAGAAACTTTCTCCTAGCTGCTTTCCTTTGAAGCAGAAACACGTTTACATCCTAGCCCCATTGAAGAACCATAGAAATTCGTTTAGAAAAAGCACTCCTTCTGCTTATAGACCCAGTCAGGAATGACCTAGCCTGGAATCCCCTGCACCATTCTGCAGCTTTCCAGCTGCGTCACACACTGGCAAAAGAAACTTTCTCCTAGCTGCTTTCCTTTGAAGCAGAAACACGTTTACATCCTAGCCCCATTGAAGAACCATAGAAATTCGCTTTAGAAAAAGCACTCCTTCTGCTTATAGACCCAGCCAGGAATGACCTAGCCTGGAATCCCCTGCACCATTCTGCAGCTTTCCAGCTCCCTCACACACTGGCAAAAGAAACTTTCTCCTAGCTGCTTTCCTTTGAAGCAGAAACACGTTTACATCCTAGCCCCATTGAAGAAACATAGAAATGCCGTTTAGAAAAAGCACTCCTTCTGCTTATAGACCCAGCCAGGAATGGCCTAGCCTGGAATCCCCTGCACCATTCTGCAGCTTTCCAGCTCCCTCACACACTGGCAAAAGAAACTTTCTCCTAGCTGCTTTCCTTTGAAGCAGAAACACGTTTACATCCTAGCCCCATTGAAGAACCATAGAAATTCGCTTTACAAAAAGCACTCCTTCTGCTTATAGACCCAGTCAGGAATGCCCTAGCCTGGAATCCCCTGCACCATTCTGCAGCTTTCCAGCTGCGTCACACACTGGCAAAAGAAACTTTCTCCTAGCTGCTTTCCTTTGAAGCAGAAACACGTTTACATCCTAGCCCCATTGAAGAACCATAGCAATGTCGTTTAGAAAAAGCAATCCTTCTGCTTATAGACCCAGCCAGGAATGGCCTAGCCTGGAATCCCCTGCACCATTCTGCAGCTTTCCAGCTCCCTCACACACTGGCAAAAGAAACTTTCTCCTAGCTGCTTTCCTTTGAAGCAGAAACACGTTTACATCCTAGCCCCATTGAAGAACCATAGAAATTCGTTTACAAAAAGCACTCCTTCTGCTTATAGACCCAGTCAGGAATGACCTAGCCTGGAATCCCCTACACCATTCTGCAGCTTTCCAGCTGCCTCACACACTGGCAAAAGAAACTTTCTCCTAGCTGCTTTCCTTTGAAGCAGAAACACGTTTACATCCTAGCCCCATTGAAGAACCATAGAAATTCGTTTAGAAAAAGCACTCCTTCTGCTTATAGACCCAGTCAGGAATGACCTAGCCTGGAATCCCCTGCACCATTCTGCAGCTTTCCAGCTCCCTCACACACTGGCAAAAGAAACTTTCTCCTAGCTGCTTTCCTTTGAAGCAGAAACACGTTTACATCCTAGCCCCATTGAAGAACCATAGAAATTCGGTTTAGAAAAAGCACTCCTTCTGCTTATAGACCCAGCCAGGAATGGCCTAGCCTGGAATCCCCTGCACCATTCTGCAGCTTTCCAGCTGCCTCACACACTGGCAAAAGAAACTTTCTCCTAGCTGCTTTCCTTTGAAGCAGAAACACGTTTACATCCTAGCCCATTGAAGAAACATAGAAATTCGGTTTAGAAAAAGCAATCCTTCTGCTTATAGACCCAGCCAGGAATGGCCTAGCCTGGAATCCCCTGCACCATTCTGCAGCTTTCCAGCTGCGTCACACACTGGCAAAAGAAACTTTCTCCTAGCTGCTTTCCTTTGAAGCAGAAACACGTTTACATCCTAGCCCCATTGAAGAACCATAGAAATGCCGTTTAGAAAAAGCACTCCTTCTCCTTATAGACCCAGGCAGGAATGGCACCTCTCCTGGGAAGCAGGACTGAAAGAACTGGGGCTGTTGAGGCTGCAGAAGAGAAGGCAGAGCTCCGAGCTACGCTGCAGTATCTGAAAGGGACCTGCAGCAAAGCTGGAGGACTGTCTATAAGGGCCTGTGCTGATACTCTGTGCATTTAAAAGTATTGCTGTGAAGCTGCTCCAAGAAAAACTTTAGAGACTGAAGAAATCAAAAACCAAACTGCCAGATTCCCTCACACAACTTTCTGCATGACCACAGCAAACCCCTTTCACTTCACATCTCTTCTGACACCCACTCTGGGAGCTGTACACTTCTTCTCTCCCTGATGCCGGGAGAAAGATCTGGTGAACGTGGCAGCACGTGGCAGAGGTTCAAGACTTAAGCAGACACCTGATTGCTATCACAGCTCAGAAACGACTGAGACACATGCCCTCCTCCCAAACCTAGCAGTTAGGAAGTGCTACAGCTGCACCAGATCACACTGGGATCTGCTTCTTGCACAGGATGCAGCAGATTCTGGTCCATAGCTCAGAGAGGATTGCTTAGCTACTGCTGTTTATAAACACGAACCAAAAACAACCACAAAAACAAAGGCTCAGAGCTGGAAACAGTTCTCAGCAGTGCAGCAAAATCCCTTTCTTTTATTCCATAGAGAGGTGCTGCAGTGACCTCAGGGGTTTTTAAGTCAAAAGCTGCTTGCTGGAATCATAGAATCAGTCAGGGTCAGAAGGGACCACAAGGACCTCGATCCAGAGACACTTCACACTAGCCTGAGCCAAAACTAGAACGGTAGGAAAACAGACAAATCACAAAACATAGGACTGCCTTAACTGTCCTACATTGTAACTAGCAGCACCAAGTCCAAATCAATTCAGAGCCTTGGCACTGTTTCTCCTTGAAGATTTTAACCCTGGACACAAAGGAGTCCTGCTCTCAGCCATGGGATTACAATAAAAGTGACTCAAATGACTAAAAAGGGTAACACAAATGCCTTTTACTGACCAATCTCTCTACATGTTCCTATGATGCTCCACTAACTCCCTCCTTCAGAGTGGCTAACAGTCTCCAACAGACACTGCACCAGCAGCTACCTTGAAGATCTGTAACCAGCTGAGTGAAGGGCTGTAAAACAAATTCACCTCCTTCAGAAAGCTTCTCATCAGTTACACAGAGCAGTCAGAGCCTGCTTCCATTCACATCTTTCTTTATCAAGTTCTACTGTGGAGTCAGAACACTTAAAGTCCACTTAGTCACAGGTTAAGTCGACTCTGCTGTTGGTATCCAACCCCATGCTGCTGGCTGAAGCAAAGTATTCCAGGGCGTGAAGGTGAGACTGCAACACGAGAGACCTCCTGTGCCAAGTGCTGCTTTGGGTTTCTGGGGTTGGGATCAGGAGGGGATGGGTGGCAGGTGGCTGACTCCTGCTTTCTGCAAACAGAAACAGGCTAAGGTAATTGTGCACTGCAGGATCTCATTTTGTATTTACCTCTTGATCTCAACCCAGAGGGTTTTTCCTTGGCTGTGTTACTTTTGCCTCACTTCTGTGTTGGAGGGAAACAGGAGGCTAAGCCATTACAGCACTGTAAGTTGTTCAGGCACTGGGAAAACAATTCAACAGGCCCCTGTGTTCCAGGAGGTTTATCAAGTAGCCTGCCAACATTTTCAGGTGCTAAAGAACTAATGAACATTCCATTTAGGAAACAGCTCCCTCATCTCATAGCAAGCAAACATTCCCCACTGTCACTAATCCTATAAAAGACTGATAAAAGACTTCATTGAATGGTTTAGGTTGGAAGGGACCTCAAGGATCATCCAGTCCCAACCCTCTGCTCTAGGCAGGGATACCTCCCACTGCAACAGGCTGCTCAAGGCCTCATCCAACCTCAATTCATATTCATTTACACCAAAGCTGAGAAAATAGAAAGGTCTGGGGCAGTTGTTTGGCTTTGGCATCAAACCAATGCACAACAGGTAGAATGGGACTTCTTGGGGAAACTAAACTGTCTTTAGCTATGAGGCTGAGAAAGACTTTTCCTATCTCTTCAGCCTTCATTTCACCTGACTCTGTGTTCAGCTGGGCTGTGTTAGGAGCAGTTCACCACATGCAGCAAGGCCAAGGGGCACTACCTTGATCTCGCTGGTAATGACCAATTCAAAACTCTCCAAACAGTGTTACAGAGTTGTTACCTGCAAAGCTCTTTCGGTCGCACTTGCTCTTTGTTTATCTATTAAAGACAACCAAGAGAACATCCATGGGTTGGGGATTTTCCCCCCCTGTCAATTTCTGAGGGGCCTGGAGTTACAGGCAAGCCCAAACCACCCTAATGCAAACCAAAAGGTCCTCTCTCGTGATGACAATGACCAACAAATGACTCCCTTCAATAAATAAGTGATTTGGGAAATTCCAGAGAGTACTTTTGCTAAACAAGTTAGTCTCTTTTCTTTTCCATCAGGTCTTTCTGTTGAAGCTCAGCATCTGAAAGCTCTGTACCTCTTCCCTGCCCTCCTGCCGCTGCCCTCCACCTTTCCCCGGGCAGCCCCTGCCATCCTCCCCCACTCTCTGCCTTCCCCCGGGCAGTCTCTGCTGCTTTCCTCCTCCTCCTCTCCACTCTACGTTACCAGCTTCTGCTCCATTACCAGTTCCATTACCAGCTGCTGCTGCTGGTCCATTACCAGCTCCAGTTGGTGCTCCTGCTCCATCTTTGCCTCCATCGCAGAACCCAGAGCAAAACCCTCGAGGATCCAACCTCCTAGAGAAACCTCAGCCTCAGTAACAACACAGACTTAGCACCCGTGAGCTAAGGGGGATGTTGCAGTGGGTCAGTAGCCCAGCCCTAAGGTGGCCCTAGCTAGCCGGGGGGCCAGCCAGGCCCCCCGGCCTTTGAAACCCTCCACCACACACCCGGTGCTCACCCGTGCGCACTCACCTGGGATGCCAGGCGGAGGATCCCTTGGCCCGCAATGGGCCCAGCTTGGGGCTGGGCTCCTCCTGCTCTGCTTATAAAGGGCACTGAGCAGGGAGGGCAAAGTGGCCACAGCTGGGGTGGGAGGAGACTTCAATTGACCTCCCCTTTTTAAGTTGCCCCAGGAGAGGCAGAAGCCTTTGGCTGCTCCCCTTTGCGGGGGTAGGTTGGCTGTGTCCTTTGTGGGGTGGTGTTTTGGCTGTGTGCTTTGTGGGGTGCTTTTGCTTTTCTCTAAGCCACTCCTCCCCTCTGCTCTGCTTGGGATTTCTGTTCCTCCTTGGTATGCTGTGCTGAAAGCTGTGCTTGAAGTTGTGCTGTTTCCTTCATGAGAGAGGTTTGCTTTTGTGCTTCCTGCCTTGCTCCTCTCTTGTTTTCACCTGTTGGGGGCCAGAATCTCCCTTCCTCTTGTTGCAGCCTGGCAGCAAGAGTCAGAGTCCCTACAGCATCTCGTTGCCTCCTTTGCCCTTTGCTTGCTGAGACAGCACAGCTCTGGCCTCTGGTGTGGCTCTCGTTATTGTGGGGGGGAGAGCGAAGAGGGGGGTGGGGGGGAGAGAAGAGGGGGGGGAGAGAGCGAAGAGGGGGGGGAGAGAAGAGGTGGGGGGGGGGAGTGAAGAGGAGGGGGGGGAGCTGTTTAGTCGGGGGAAGAGAAGGGATCTCATGAACGTCTATACATTACCAAGGGGCAGGGGTCAGCACCAAGGGCCCAGCTGCTGCTTGGTGGTGCTCAGCACTAGGACAAGTAACAACAGACAGCAGCTGCTCCGCCTCAACAGGAGCAGAGATTTCTTGTCTGGGAGGCTGACAGAGGACTGGGACAGACTGAAACCAAAACATTGCTCAGAACACAAAAGAACCTCTGAAGCCATGGCAAAAAGCTCAAGGAAAAGAGGTTGGATTTTCATGATTCTGTCCCTTAAAATATGTCAGACTAACAGCAGAGTGAAAAATGTGAAATTCATGCAGGTGGAACAGTTAGAACTGTGGCAGACATGACTGGCTGTTTTAATCAAGAAGTTCATTTGGTTTAAGCCTAGTTCTAAATAGTGACAATAGATACACTAGGCACAGCATGGCAACAAGCTTACATCAAAGCATTTCCAAAGCCTCTGCAACTAAGTCCTTCTTGACTGACAAGAGCATCACCTCATTGAATAAGCAATGAACTCTACCATTACAGCAGCCTTGGCCTCATAGATGACTCTTGCTTCGTTGCAGAAGTCCATCACCAGCCTGTGCCTGCAATGTCAAATGGAACCATGTCAAAACTGCTGACACTTTGCAGTTATGATCCCAACAGTTCATTCCTCAGACCTCCCAACCCTTAAGTCCCTTAAGAAGGAAGTGAAAAGCAATTGCTCTTGCATTTCATGCTGCCCAGACGCTCCCAGCTCCTCCAGTAAGGCTAAGCATTCCAACAGGCTCAGGCCAAACTCTCCCACAGTTGTTTGAGACCATCACAGCAAACTAACAGCAAGTTGCTGCTCTACTCTCAGACCACAGAGGCTGCCTAGGGAGTCGCCATCCCTGCAGCTGCTCAAGAAAAGCCTGGATGAGGCACTTAGTGCCATGGCCTAGCTGACTGGAGAGGGCTGGGGGCTAGGTTGGGCTGGATGAGCTTGGAGGTCTCTTCCAACCTGGCTGATTCCACGATTCTAAGTGTACAAATACCCCAGCTGTGTGCTTTGAACCTTGTAAATAAGCTTTCTGCAGAGACTGAACGATAAGAAACAGGTTGGTTGTAGTTATTAACAACCTTTGCCTGGATACCAACATTAATATTGATTATTAATTGTGCATCACTCATAACGCACCCATTCCATGGCTCCTGGAGTTCCCACAGTGAGAACAGCAAAGGATGGCACACCCCAAGCACTCCTCACCACGTATTCACTGCCAGCACCCAACACGGGAAGACAGCCAGGACAGGAAGATAAATCACACGGCGTAACAATCGGAGCCACCGCAGCTAAGGGGGGAAAAACCAAACACCAACCAATATATCTCAAGCCACAACAAAGACTTACTTCAGCAGCACCATCCAAGATATCCTTCATGAACTTAACCATGTCCTCTGTCTTCTCCAGGTGTCTGTCTGGCAGCAAACACTGCTGGTTGGAGGCATTCAAGGCGACGGTAGTACGGATGGTCAGCTCGCTGGCAATGGAAAGCAGATGGGTTACAGGTTTGAAGAGCCGCAGTGTAAAACACTGCAAAGCAAAGAATTCCTACAGCATGTCAGAGGGCGCTCAGTAAGCTTCTCCCTGTGTGTGTTCCCTTAAAGGCAAGAGGGGAAGGGGGAAGAGAATGGTACAAAAAAGCTTCTCAGCAGTACTTTGTCCCCTCACATCCGTGCAGGCAACGCGATCGAAGCTTATTGCATTTCACACCCCGACAGGTAGCTCATGACTTCCCCAGCAGCAAGAGATCACAGACAGGAACCTTGCACATGAAACGTACTACTAAGGTAACACAGGAAGTCATTCAGCATGCAAAGGCAAAAGCACAACCCAAAACATTCCACATGGCCACAGTCCAGCTGAAGAACGAAAAACTGCTGGAACCAGTTCAGAGCAGGACCACGAGGATGAGCCAAGGGCTGGAGCACTTCTAAGAGGATAGGCTGAGGGAGCTGGGGCTGCTCAGCCTGAAGGGGACAAGACTCCAGAGAGACTTTAAAGCTACCTCCCAGTACCTGAAGGGAACCTGCAGCAGGAAGGCTGCAGAGAGACTTTTTCCATAAGGGTGTCTAAAGACAGGGCAAGGGGAATGGTTTGAAGCTGAGGGAGAGCAGAACCATAGAAATTCGCTTTACAAAAAGCAATCATTCTGCTTATAGACCCAGTCAGGAATGACCTAGCCTGGAATCCCCTGCACCATTCTGCAGCTTTCCAGCTGCGTCACGCACTGGCAAAAAAACTTTCTCCTAGCTGCTTTCCTTTGAAGCAGAAACACGTTAACATCCTAGGCCCTTTGAAGTACCATTGAACTTTGCTTTACAAAAAGCACTCCTTCTGCTTATAGACCCAGTCAGGAATGACCTAGCCTGGAATCCCCTGCACCATTCTGCAGCTTTCCAGCTGTGTCACACATTGGCAAAAGAAACTTTCTCCTAGCTGCTTTCCTTTGAAGTAGAAACACGTTTACATCCTATCCCCTTTGAAGAACCATAGAAATGCCGTTTAGAAAAAGCACTCCTTCTGCGTGTAGACCCATCCAGTAATGGCCTAGCCTGGAATCCCCTGCACCATTCTGCAGCTTTCCAGCTGCGTCACACACTGGCAAAAAAAACTTTCTCCTAGCTGCTTTCCTTTGAAGCAGAAACAGGTTTACATCCTAGCCCCATTGAAGAGCCATAGAAATGCCGTTTAGAAAAAGCACTCCTTCTGCTTATAGACCCAGTCAGGAATGACCTAGCCTGGAATCCCCTACACCATTCTGCAGCTTTCCAGCTCCCTCACACACTGGCAAAAGCAACTTTCTCCTAGCTGCTTTCCTTTGAAGCAGAAACACGTTTACATCCTAGCCCCATTGAAGAACCAGAGAAATGCCGTTTAGAAAACGCACTCCTTCTGCTTATAGACCCAGCCAGGAATGACCTAGCCTGGAATCCCCTGCACCATTCTGCAGCTTTCCAGCTGTGTCACACACTGGCAAAAGAAACTTTCTCCTAGCTGCTTTCCTTTGAAGCAGAAACACGTTTACATCCTAGCCCCATTGAAGAACCATAGAAATTCTCCTTACAAAAAGCAATCCTTCTGCTTATAGACCCAGTCAGGAATGACCTAGCCTGGAATCCCCTACACCATTCTGCAGCTTTCCAGCTGCGTCACACACTGGCAAAAGAAACTTTCTCCTAGCTGCTTTCCTTTGAAGCAGAAACACGTTTACATCCTAGCCCCATTGAAGAAACATAGAAAATTGGTTTAGAAAAAGCAATCCTTCTGCTTATAGACCCAGCCAGGAATGGCCTAGCCTGGAATCCCCTGCACCATTCTGCAGCTTTCCAGCTCCCTCACACACTGGCAAAAGAAACTTTCTCCTAGCTGCTTTCCTTTGAAGCAGAAACACGTTTACATCCTAGCCCCATTGAAGAACCATAGAAATTCAGATTACAAAAAGCACTCCTTCTGCTTATAGAAAAAGCATTCCTTCTGCTTATAGACCCAGCCAGGAATGGCCTAGCCTGGAATCCCCTGCACCATTCTGCAGCTTTCCAGCTGCGTCACACACTGGCAAAAGAAACTTTCTCCTAGCTGCTTTCCTTTGAAGCAGAAACACGTTTACATCCTAGCCCCATTGAAGAACCATAGAAATGCTGTTTAGAAAAAGCACTCCTTCTGCGTGTAGACCCAGGCAGGAATGGCCTAGCCTGGAATCCCCTGCACCATTCTGCAGCTTTCCAGCTCCCTCACACACTGGC
Source organism: Pogoniulus pusillus (assembly GCF_015220805.1). NCBI lineage: Eukaryota > Metazoa > Chordata > Aves > Piciformes > Lybiidae > Pogoniulus > Pogoniulus pusillus. The sequence continues at coordinate 54,127 of NW_026974582.1, forward strand.
AAAAGAAACTTTCTCCTAGCTGCTTTCCTTTGAAGCAGAAACACGTTTACATCCTAGCCCCATTGAAGAACCATAGAAATTCGCTTTAGAAAAAGCACTCCTTCTGCTTATAGACCCAGTCAGGAATGGCCTAGCCTGGAATCCCCTGCACCATTCTGCAGCTTTCCAGCTGCGTCACACACTGGCAAAAGAAACTTTCTCCTAGCTGCTTTCCTTTGAAGCAGAAACACGTTTACATCCTAGCCCCATTGAAGAACCATAGAAATATCGTTTAGAAAAAGCACTCCTTCTGCTTATAGACCCAGTCAGGAATGGCCTAGCCTGGAATCCCCTGCACCATTCTGCAGCTTTCCAGCTGCGTCACACACTGGCAAAAGAAACTTTCTCCTAGCTGCTTTCCTTTGAAGCAGAAACACGTTTACATCCTATCCCCATTGAAGAACCATAGAAATTCGCTTTACAAAAAGCACTCCTTCTGCTTATAGACCCAGTCAGGAATGGCCTAGCCTGGAATCCCCTACACCATTCTGCAGCTTTCCAGCTGCGTCACACACTGGCCAAAGAAACTTTCTCCTAGCTGCTTTCCTTTGAAGCAGAAACACGTTTACATCCTATCCCCATTGAAGAACCATAGAAATTCGCTTTACAAAAAGCACTCCTTCTGCTTATAGACCCAGCCAGGAATGACCTAGCCTGGAATCCCCTGCACCATTCTGCAGCTTTCCAGCTCCCTCACACACTGGCAAAAGAAACTTTCTCCTAGCTGCTTTCCTTTGAAGCAGAAACACGTTTACATCCTAGCCCCATTGAAGAAACATAGAAATTCGGTTTAGAAAAAGCAATCCTTCTGCTTATAGACCCAGTCAGGAATGACCTAGCCTGGAATCCCCTGCACCATTCTGCAGCTTTCCAGCTCCCTCACACACTGGCAAAAGAAACTTTCTCCTAGCTGCTTTCCTTTGAAGCAGAAACACGTTTACATCCTATCCCCATTGAAGAACCATAGAAATTCGCTTTACAAAAAGCACTCCTTCTGCCTATAGACCCAGCCAGGAATGGCCTAGCCTGGAATCCCCTGCACCAATCTGCAGCTTTCCAGCTCCCTCACACACTGGCAAAAGAAACTTTCTCCTAGCTGCTTTCCTTTGAAGCAGAAACACGTTTACATCCTAGCCCCATTGAAGAACCATAGTAATGCTGTTATAGAAAAAGCAATCCTTCTGCCTATAGACCCAGCCAGGAATGGCCTAGCCTGGAATCCCCTGCACCATTCTGCAGCTTTCCAGCTCACTCACACACTGGCAAAAGAAACTTTCTCCTAGCTGCTTTCCTTTGAAGCAGAAACACGTTTACATCCTATCACCATTGAAGAACCATAGTAATGCTGTTTAGAAAAATCACTCCTTCTGCTGAGTAGACCCAGTCAGGAATGGCCTAGCCTGGAATCCCCTACACCATTCTGCAGCTTTCCAGCTCCCTCACACACTGGCAAAAGAAACTTTCTCCTAGCTGCTTTCCTTTGAAGCAGAAACACGTTTACATCCTAGCCCCATTGAAGAAACATAGAAATTCGTTTAGAAAAAGCACTCCTTCTGCTTATAGACCCAGTCAGGAATGACCTAGCCTGGAATCCCCTGCACCATTCTGCAGCTTTCCAGCTGCGTCACACACTGGCAAAAGAAACTTTCTCCTAGCTGCTTTCCTTTGAAGCAGAAACACGTTTACATCCTATCCCCATTGAAGAACCATAGAAATTCGCTTTACAAAAAGCACTCCTTCTGCTTATAGACCCAGTCAGGAATGGCCTAGCCTGGAATCCCCTACACCATTCTGCAGCTTTCCAGCTGCGTCACACACTGGCAAAAGAAACTTTCTCCTAGCTGCTTTCCTTTGAAGCAGAAACACGTTTACATCCTATCCCCATTGAAGAACCATAGAAATTCGCTTTACAAAAAGCACTCCTTCTGCTTATAGACCCAGCCAGGAATGACCTAGCCTGGAATCCCCTGCACCATTCTGCAGCTTTCCAGCTCCCTCACACACTGGCAAAAGAAACTTTCTCCTAGCTGCTTTCCTTTGAAGCAGAAACACGTTTACATCCTAGCCCCATTGAAGAAACATAGAAATTCGGTTTAGAAAAAGCACTCCTTCTGCTTATAGACCCAGTCAGGAATGGCCTAGCCTGGAATCCCCTGCACCATTCTGCAGCTTTCCAGCTCCCTCACACACTGGCAAAAGAAACTTTCTCCTAGCTGCTTTCCTTTGAAGCAGAAACACGTTTACATCCTATCCCCATTGAAGAACCATAGAAATTCGCTTTACAAAAAGCACTCCTTCTGCTTATAGACCCAGTCAGGAATGACCTAGCCTGGAATCCCCTGCACCATTCTGCAGCTTTCCAGCTCCGTCACACACTGGCAAAAGAAACTTTCTCCTAGCTGCTTTCCTTTGAAGCAGAAACACGTTTACATCCTAGCCCCATTGAAGAACCATAGAAATGCCGTTTAGAAAAAGCACTCCTTCTGCTTGTAGACCCAGTCAGGAATGGCCTAGCCTGGAATCCCCTACACCATTCTGCAGCTTTCCAGCCGCGTCACACACTGGCAAAAGAAACTTTCTCCTAGCTGTTTTCCTTTGAAGCAGAAACACGTTTACATCCTAGCCCCATTGAAGAACCATAGAAATTTGCTTTACAAGAAGCACTCGTTCTGCTTATAGTCCCAGTCAGGAATGACCTATCCTCGAATCCCCTACACCATTCTGCAGCTTTCCAGCTCCGTCACACACTGGCAAAAGAAACTTTCTCCTAGCTGCTTTCCTTTGAAGCAGAAACACGTTTACATCCTAGCCCCATTGATGAAATATAGAAATTCGGTTTAGAAAAAGCAATCCTTCTGCTTATAGACCCAGCCAGGAATGCCCTAGCCTGGAATCCCCTGCACCATTCTGCAGCTTTCCAGCTCCCTCACACACTGGCAAAAGAAACTTTCTCCTAGCTGCTTTCCTTTGAAGCAGAAACACGTTTACATCCTAGCCCCATTGAAGAACCATAGAAATTCGCTTTATAAAAAGCACTCCTTCTGCTTATAGACCCAGTCAGGAATGACCTAGCCTGGAATCCCCTGCACCATTCTGCAGCTTTCCAGCTCCCTCACACACTGGCAGAAGAAACTTTCTCCTAGCTGCTTTCCTTTGAAGCAGAAACACGTTTACATCCTAGCCCCATTGAAGAACCATAGAAATTCGCTTTACAAAAAGCACTCCTTCTGCTTATAGACCCAGTCAGGAATGACCTAGCCTGGAATCCCCTACACCATTCTGCAGCTTTCCAGCTCCCTCACACACTGGCAAAAGAAACTTTCTCCTAGCTGCTTTCCTTTGAAGCAGAAACACGTTTACATCCTAGCCCCATTGAAGAACCATAGAAATGCCGTTTAGAAAAAGCACTCCTTCTGCTTATAGACCCAGCCAGGAATGGCCTAGCCTGGAATCCCCTGCACCATTCTGCAGCTTTCCAGCTGTGTCACACACTGGCAGAAGAAGCTTTCTCCTAGCTGCTTTCCTTTGAAGCAGAAACACGTTTACATCCTTTCCCTATTGAAGAACCATAGAAATTCGCTTTACAAAAAGCATTCATTCTGCTTATAGACCCAGTCAGGAATGGCCTAGCCTGGAATCCCCTACACCATTCTGCAGCGTTCCAGCTGCATCACTCACTGGCAAAAGAAACTTTCTCCTAGCTGCTTTCCTTTGAAGCAGAAACACGTTTACATCCTAGCCCCATGGAAGAACCATAGAAATGCCGTTTAGAAAAAGCACTCCTTCTCCTTATAGACCCAGGCAGGAATGGCACCTCTCCTGGGAAGCAGGACTGAAAGAACTGGGGCTGTTGAGGCTGCAGAAGAGAAGGCAGAGCTTCGAGCTACGCTGCAGTATCTGAATGGGACCTGCAGCAAAGCTGGAGGACTGTCTATAAGGGCCTGTGCTGATACTCTGTGCATTTAAAAGTATTGTAGTGAAGCTGCTCCAAGAAAAACTTTAGAGACTGAAGAAATCAAAAACCAAACTGCCAGATTCCCTCACACAACTTTCTGCATGACCACAGCAAACCCCTTTCACTTCACATCGCTTCTGACACCCACTCTGGGAGCTGTACACTTCTTCTCTCCCTGATGCCGGGAGAAAGATCTGGTGAACGTGGCAGCACGTGGCAGAGGTTCAAGACTTAAGCAGACACCTGATTGCTATCACAGCTCAGAAACGACTGAGACACATGCCCTCCTCCCAAACCTAGCAGTTAGGAAGTGCTACAGCTGCACCAGATCACACTGGGATCTGCTTCTTGCACAGGATGCAGCAGATTCTGGTCCATAGCTCAGAGAGGATTGCTTAGCTACTGCTGTTTATAAACACGAACCAAAAACAACCACAAAAACAAAGGCTCAGAGCTGGAAACAGTTCTCAGCAGTGCAGCAAAATCCCTTTCTTTTATTCCATAGAGAGGTGCTGCAGTGACCTCAGGGGTTTTTAAGTCAAAAGCTGCTTGCTGGAATCATAGAATCAGTCAGGGTCAGAAGGGACCACAAGGACCTCGATCCAGAGACACTTCACACTAGCCTGAGCCAAAACTAGAACGGTAGGAAAACAGACAAATCACAAAACATAGGACTGCCTTAACTGCCCTACATTGTAACTAGCAGCACCAAGTCCAAATCAATTCAGAGCCTTGGCACTGTTTCTCCTTGAAGATTTTAACCCTGGACACAAAGGAGTCCTGCTCTCAGCCATGGGATTACAATAAAAGTGACTCAAATGACTAAAAAGGGTAACACAAATGCCTTTTACTGACCAATCTCTCTACATGTTCCTATGATGCTCCACTAACTCCCTCCTTCAGAGTGGCTAACAGTCTCCAACAGACACTGCACCAGCAGCTACCTTGAAGATCTGTAACCAGCTGAGTGAAGGGCTGTAAAACAAATTCACCTCCTTCAGAAAGCTTCTCATCAGTTACACAGAGCAGTCAGAGCCTGCTTCCATTCACATCTTTCTTTATCAAGTTCTACTGTGGAGTCAGAACACTTAAAGTCCACTTAGTCACAGGTTAAGTCGACTCTGCTGTTGGTATCCAACCCCATGCTGCTGGCTGAAGCAAAGTATTCCAGGGCGTGAAGGTGAGACTGCAACACGAGAGACCTCCTGTGCCAAGTGCTGCTTTGGGTTTCTGGGGTTGGGATCAGGAGGGGATGGGTGGCAGGTGGCTGACTCCTGCTTTCTGCAAACAGAAACAGGCTAAGGTAATTGTGCACTGCAGGATCTCATTTTGTATTTACCTCTTGATCTCAACCCAGAGGGTTTTTCCTTGGCTGTGTTACTTTTGCCTCACTTCTGTGTTGGAGGGAAACAGGAGGCTAAGCCATTACAGCACTGTAAGTTGTTCAGGCACTGGGAAAACAATTCAACAGGCCCCTGTGTTCCAGGAGGTTTATCAAGTAGCCTGCCAACATTTTCAGGTGCTAAAGAACTAATGAACATTCCATTTAGGAAACAGCTCCCTCATCTCATAGCAAGCAAACATTCCCCACTGTCACTAATCCTATAAAAGACTGATAAAAGACTTCATTGAATGGTTTAGGTTGGAAGGGACCTCAAGGATCATCCAGTCCCAACCCTCTGCTCTAGGCAGGGATACCTCCCACTGCAACAGGCTGCTCAAGGCCTCATCCAACCTCAATTCATATTCATTTACACCAAAGCTGAGAAAATAGAAAGGTCTGGGGCAGTTGTTTGGCTTTGGCATCAAACCAATGCACAACAGGTAGAATGGGACTTCTTGGGGAAACTAAACTGTCTTTAGCTATGAGGCTGAGAAAGACTTTTCCTATCTCTTCAGCCTTCATTTCACCTGACTCTGTGTTCAGCTGGGCTGTGTTAGGAGCAGTTCACCACATGCAGCAAGGCCAAGGGGCACTACCTTGATCTCGCTGGTAATGACCAATTCAAAACTCTCCAAACAGTGTTACAGAGTTGTTACCTGCAAAGCTCTTTCAGTCGCACTTGCTCTTTGTTTATCTATTAAAGACAACCAAGAGAACATCCATGGGTTGGGGATTTTCCCCCCCTGTCAATTTCTGAGGGGCCTGGAGTTACAGGCAAGCCCAAACCACCCTAATGCAAACCAAAAGGTCCTCTCTCGTGATGACAATGACCAACAAATGACTCCCTTCAATAAATAAGTGATTTGGGAAATTCCAGAGAGTACTTTTGCTAAACAAGTTAGTCTCTTTTCTTTTCCATCAGGTCTTTCTGTTGAAGCTCAGCATCTGAAAGCTCTGTACCTCTTCCCTGCCCTCCTGCCGCTGCCCTCCACCTTTCCCCGGGCAGCCCCTGCCATCCTCCCCCACTCTCTGCCTTCCCCCGGGCAGTCTCTGCTGCTTTCCTCCTCCTCCTCTCCACTCTACGTTACCAGCTTCTGCTCCATTACCAGTTCCATTACCAGCTGCTGCTGCTGGTCCATTACCAGCTCCAGTTGGTGCTCCTGCTCCATCTTTGCCTCCATCGCAGAACGCAGAGCAAAACCCTCGAGGATCCAACCTCCTAGAGAAACCTCAGCCTCAGTAACAACACAGACTTAGCACCCGTGAGCTAAGGGGGATGTTGCAGTGGGTCAGTAGCCCAGCCCTAAGGTGGCCCTAGCTAGCCGGGGGGCCAGCCAGGCCCCCCGGCCTTTGAAACCCTCCACCACACACCCGGTGCTCACCCGTGCGCACTCACCTGGGATGCCAGGCGGAGGATCCCTTGGCCCGCAATGGGCCCAGCTTGGGGCTGGGCTCCTCCTGCTCTGCTTATAAAGGGCACTGAGCAGGGAGGGCAAAGTGGCCACAGCTGGGGTGGGAGGAGACTTCAATTGACCTCCCCTTTTTAAGTTGCCCCAGGAGAGGCAGAAGCCTTTGGCTGCTCCCCTTTGCGGGGGTAGGTTGGCTGTGTCCTTTGTGGGGTGGTGTTTTGGCTGTGTGCTTTGTGGGGTGCTTTTGCTTTTCTCTAAGCCACTCCTCCCCTCTGCTCTGCTTGGGATTTCTGTTCCTCCTTGGTATGCTGTGCTGAAAGCTGTGCTTGAAGTTGTGCTGTTTCCTTCATGAGAGAGGTTTGCTTTTGTGCTTCCTGCCTTGCTCCTCTCTTGTTTTCACCTGTTGGGGGCCAGAATCTCCCTTCCTCTTGTTGCAGCCTGGCAGCAAGAGTCAGAGTCCCTACAGCATCTCGTTGCCTCCTTTGCCCTTTGCTTGCTGAGACAGCACAGCTCTGGCCTCTGGTGTGGCTCTCGTTATTGTGGGGGGGAGAGCGAAGAGGGAGGTGGGGGGGAGAGAAGAGGGGGGGGCGAGAGCGAAGAGGGGGGGAGAGAAGAGGTGGGGGGGGGGAGTGAAGAGGAGGGGGGGGAGCTGTTTAGTCGGGGGAAGAGAAGGGATCTCATGAACGTCTATACATTACCAAGGGGCAGGGGTCAGCACCAAGGGCCCAGCTGCTGCTTGGTGGTGCTCAGCACTAGGACAAGTAACAACAGACAGCAGCTGCTCCGCCTCAACAGGAGCAGAGATTTCTTGTCTGGGAGGCTGACAGAGGACTGGGACAGACTGAAACCAAAACATTGCTCAGAACACAAAAGAACCTCTGAAGCCATGGCAAAAAGCTCAAGGAAAAGAGGTTGGATTTTCATGATTCTGTCCCTTAAAATATGTCAGACTAACAGCAGAGTGAAAAATGTGAAATTCATGCAGGTGGAACAGTTAGAACTGTGGCAGACATGACTGGCTGTTTTAATCAAGAAGTTCATTTGGTTTAAGCCTAGTTCTAAATAGTGACAATAGATACACTAGGCACAGCATGGCAACAAGCTTACATCAAAGCATTTCCAAAGCCTCTGCAACTAAGTCCTTCTTGACTGACAAGAGCATCACCTCATTGAATAAGCAATGAACTCTACCATTACAGCAGCCTTGGCCTCATAGATGACTCTTGCTTCGTTGCAGAAGTCCATCACCAGCCTGTGCCTGCAATGTCAAATGGAACCATGTCAAAACTGCTGACACTTTGCAGTTATGATCCCAACAGTTCATTCCTCAGACCTCCCAACCCTTAAGTCCCTTAAGAAGGAAGTGAAAAGCAATTGCTCTTGCATTTCATGCTGCCCAGACGCTCCCAGCTCCTCCAGTAAGGCTAAGCATTCCAACAGGCTCAGGCCAAACTCTCCCACAGTTGTTTGAGACCATCACAGCAAACTAACAGCAAGTTGCTGCTCTACTCTCAGACCACAGAGGCTGCCTAGGGAGTCGCCATCCCTGCAGCTGCTCAAGAAAAGCCTGGATGAGGCACTTAGTGCCGTGGCCTAGCTGACTGGAGAGGGCTGGGGGCTAGGTTGGGCTGGATGAGCTTGGAGGTCTCTTCCAACCTGGCTGATTCCACGATTCTAAGTGTACAAATACCCCAGCTGTGTGCTTTGAACCTTGTAAATAAGCTTTCTGCAGAGACTGAATGATAAGAAACAGGTTGGTTGTAGTTATTAACAACCTTTGCCTGGATACCAACATTAATATTGATTATTAATTGTGCATCACTCATAACGCACCCATTCCATGGCTCCTGGAGTTCCCACAGTGAGAACAGCAAAGGACGGCACACCCCAAGCACTCCTCACCACGTATTCACTGCCAGCACCCAACACGGGAAGACAGCCAGGACAGGAAGATAAATCACACGGCGTAACAATCGGAGCCACCGCAGCTAAGGGGGGAAAAACCAAACACCAACCAATATATCTCAAGCCACAACAAAGACTTACTTCAGCAGCACCATCCAAGATATCCTTCATGAACTTAACCATGTCCTCTGTCTTCTCAAGGTGTCTGTCTGGCAGCAAACACTGCTGGTTGGAGGCATTCAAGGCGACGGTAGTACGGATGGTCAGCTCGCTGGCAATGGAAAGCAGATGGGTTACAGGTTTGAAGAGCCGCAGTGTAAAACACTGCAAAGCAAAGAATTCCTACAGCATGTCAGAGGGCGCTCAGTAAGCTTCTCCCTGTGTGTGTTCCCTTAAAGGCAAGAGGGGAAGGGGGAAGAGAATGGTACAAAAAAGCTTCTCAGCAGTACTTTGTCCCCTCACATCCGTGCAGGCAATGCGATCGAAGCTTATTGCATTTCACACCCCCACAGGTAGCTCATGACTTCCCCAGCAGCAAGAGATCACAGACAGGAACCTTGCACATGAAACGTACTACTAAGGTAACACAGGAAGTCATTCAGCATGCAAAGGCAAAAGCACAACCCAAAACATTCCGCGTTTACATCCTAGCCCCATTGAAGAACCATAGAAATGCTGTTTAGAAAAAGCACTCCTTCTGCTTATAGACTCTGCCAACAATGGCCTAGCCTGGAATCTCCTGCACCATTCTGCAGCTTTCCAGCTCCCTCACACACTGGCAGAAGAAACTTTCTCCTAGCTGCTTTCCTTTGAAGCAGAAACACGTTTACATCCTAGCCCCATTGAAGAACCATAGAAATTCGCTTTACAAAAAGCACTCCTTCTGCTTATAGACCCAGTCAGGAATGACCTAGCCTGGAATCCCCTGCACCGTTCTGCAGCTTTCCAGCTGCGTCACACACTGGCAAAAGAAACTTTCTCCTAGCTGCTTTCCTTTGATGCAGAAACACGTTTACATCCTAGCCCCATTGAAGAACCATAGAAATGCCGTTTAGAAAAAGCACTCCTTCTGCTTATAGACCCAGTCAGGAATGACCTAGCCTGGAATCCCCTGCACCATTCTGCAGCTTTCCAGCTGCGTCACATACTGGGAACAGAAACGTTCTCGTAGCTGCTTTCCTTTGAAGCAGAAACACATTTCCATCCTAGCCCCATTGAAGAACCATAGAAATGCCTTTTAGAAAAAGAACTCCTTCTTCTTATAGTGCCAGCCAGGAATGGCCTAGCCTGGAATCCCCTGCACCATTCTGCAGCTTTCCAGCCACGTCACACACTGGCAAAAAGAACTTTCTCCTAGCTGATTTCCTTTGAGGCAGAAACACGTTTACATCCTAGCCCCATTGAAGAACCATAGAAATACGGTTTAGAAAAAACTCTCCTGCTTATAGACCCAGCCAGGAATGGCCTAGCCTGGAATCTCCTGCACCATTCTGCAGCTTTCCAGCTCCCTCACACACTGGCAAAAGAAACTTTCTCCTAGCTGCTTTCCTTTGAAGCAGAAACACGTTTACATCCTAGCCCCATTGAAGAACCATAGAACTTCGCTTTTCAAAAAGCACTCCTTCTGCTTATAGACCCAGTCAGGAATGACCTAGCCTGGAATCCCCTGCACCATTCTGCAGCTTTCCAGCTCACTCACACACTGGCAAAAGAAACTTTCTCCTAGCTGCTTTCCTTTGAAGCAGAAACACGTTTACATCCTAGCCCCATTGAAGAACCATAGAAATGCCGTTTAGAAAAAGCACTCCTTCTGCTTATAGACCCAGTCAGGAATGACCTAGCCTGGAATCCCCTGCACCATTCTGCAGCTTTCCAGCTGCCTCACACACTGGCAAAAGAAACTTTCTCCTAGCTGCTTTCCTTTGAAGCAGAAACACGTTTACATCCTAGCCCCATTGAAGAACCATAGAAATGCACGTTTAGAAAAAGCACTCCTTCTGCTTATAGACCCAGCCAGGAATGACCTAGCCTGGAATCCCCTGCACCATTCTGCAGCTTTCCAGCTGCGTCACACACTGGCAAAAGAAACTTTCTCCTAGCTGCTTTCCTTTGAAGCAGAAACACGTTTACATCCTAGCCCCATTGAAGAACCATAGAAATGCCGTTTAGAAAAAGCACTCCTTCTGCTTATAGACCCAGCCAGGAATGCCTAGCCTGGAATCCCCTGCACCATTCTGCAGCTTTCCAGCTCCCTCACACACTGGCAAAAGAAACTTTCTCCTAGCTGCTTTCCTTTGAAGCAGAAACACGTTTACATCCTAGCCCCATTGAAGAACCATAGAAATTCGCTTTACAAAAAGCACTCCTTCTGCTTATAGACCCAGTCAGGAATGACCTAGCCTGGAATCCCCTGCACCATTCTGCAGCTTTCCAGCTGCGTCACACACTGGCAAAAGAAACTTTCTCCTAGCTGCTTTCCTTTGAAGCAGAAACACGTTTACATCCTAGCCCCGTTGAAGAACCATAGAAATGCCTTTTAGAAAAAGCACTCCTTCTGCTTATAGAGCCCAGCCAGGAATGGCCTAGCCTGGAATCCCCTGCACCATTCTGCAGCTTTCCAGCTCCCGTCACACACTGGCAAAAGAAACTTTCTCCTAGCTGCTTTCCTTTGAAGCAGAAACACGTTTACATCCTAGCCCCATTGAAGAACCATAGAACTTCGCTTTTCAAAAAGCACTCCTTCTGCTTATAGACCCAGTCAGGAATGACCTAGCCTGGAATCCCCTACACCATTCTGCAGCTTTCCAGCTGCCTCACACACTGGCAAAAGAAACTTTCTCCTAGCTGCTTTCCTTTGAAGCAGAAACACGTTTACATCCTAGCCCCATTGAAGAACCATAGAAATTCGCTTTAGAAAAAGCACTCCTTCTGCTTATAGACCCAGCCAGGAATGGCCTAGCCTGGAATCCCCTACACCATTCTGCAGCTTTCCAGCTCCCTCACACACTGGCAAAAGAAACTTTCTCCTAGCTGCTTTCCTTTGAAGCAGAAACACGTTTACATCCTAGCCCCATTGAAGAAACATAGAAATGCCGTTTACAAAAAGCACTCCTTCTGCTTATAGACCCAGCCAGGAATGACCTAGCCTGGAATCCCCTGCACCATTCTGCAGCTTTCCAGCTGCATCACACACTGGCAAAAGAAACTTTCTCCTAGCTGCTTTCCTTTGAAGCAGAAACACGTTTACATCCTAGCCCCATTGAAGAACCATAGAAATTCGCTTTAGAAAAAGCACTCCTTCTGCTTATAGACCCAGTCAGGAATGGCCTAGCCTGGAATCCCCTGCACCATTCTGCAGCTTTCCAGCTCCCTCACACACTGGCAAAAGAAACTTTCTCCTAGCTGCTTTCCTTTGAAGCAGAAACACGTTTACATCCTAGCCCCATTGAAGAACCATAGAAATTCGCTTTAGAAAAAGCACTCCTTCTGCTTATAGACCCAGTCAGGAATGACCTAGCCTGGAATCCCCTACACCATTCTGCAGCTTTCCAGCTGCGTCACACACTGGCAAAAGAAACTTTCTCCTAGCTGCTTTCCTTTGAAGCAGAAACACGTTTACATCCTAGCCCCATTGAAGAACCATAGAAATTCGCTTTAGAAAAAGCACTCCTTCTGCTTATAGACCCAGTCAGGAATGACCTAGCCTGGAATCCCCTGCACCATTCTGCAGCTTTCCAGCTCCCTCACACACTGGCAAAAGAAACTTTCTCCTAGCTGCTTTCCTTTGAAGCAGAAACACGTTTACATCCTAGCCCCATTGAAGAACCATAGAAATGCTGTTTAGAAAAAGCACTCCTTCTGCTTATAGACCCAGCCAGGAATGGCCTAGCCTGGAATCCCCTACACCATTCTGCAGCTTTCCAGCTGCGTCACACACTGGCAAAAGAAACTTTCTCCTAGCTGCTTTCCTTTGAAGCAGAAACACGTTTACATCCTAGCCCCATTGAAGAAACATAGAAATTCGCTTTACGAAAAGCACTCCTTCTGCTTATAGACCCAGTCAGGAATGACCTAGCCTGGAATCCCCTGCACCATTCTGCAGCTTTCCAGCTCCCTCACACACTGGCAAAAGAAACTTTCTCCTAGCTGCTTTCCTTTGAAGCAGAAACACGTTTACATCCTAGCCCCATTGAAGAACCATAGAAATGCCGTTTAGAAAAAGCACTCCTTCTGCTTATAGACCCAGCCAGGAATGGCCTAGCCTGGAATCCCCTGCACCATTCTGCAGCTTTCCAGCTCCCTCACACACTGGCAAAAGAAACTTTCTCCTAGCTGCTTTCCTTTGAAGCAGAAACACGTTTACATCCTAGCCCCATTGAAGAACCATAGAAATGACGTTTAGAAAAAGCACTCCTTCTGCTTATAGACCCAGTCAGGAATGGCCTAGCCTGGAATCCCCTGCACCATTCTGCAGCTTTCCAGCTGCGTCACACACTGGCAAAAGAAACTTTCTCCTAGCTGCTTTCCTTTGAAGCAGAAACACGTTTACATCCTAGCCCCATTGAAGAACCATAGAAATTCGCTTTAGAAAAAGCACTCCTTCTGCTTATAGACCCAGCCAGGAATGACCTAGCCTGGAATCCCCTGCACCATTCTGCAGCTTTCCAGCTGCGTCACACACTGGCAAAAGAAACTTTCTCCTAGCTGCTTTCCTTTGAAGCAGAAACACGTTTACATCCTAGCCCCATTGAAGAACCATAGAAATGCGCTTTAGAAAAAGCACTCCTTCTGCTTATAGACCCAGTCAGGAATGGCCTAGCCTGGAATCCCCTGCACCATTCTGCAGCTTTCCAGCTCCCGTCACACACTGGCAAAAGAAACTTTCTCCTAGCTGCTTTCCTTTGAAGCAGAAACACGTTTACATCCTAGCCCCATTGAAGAACCATAGAAATTCGCTTTACAAAAAGCACTCCTTCTGCTTATAGACCCAGCCAGGAATGGCCTAGCCTGGAATCCCCTGCACCATTCTGCAGCTTTCCAGCTCCCTCACACACTGGCAAAAGAAACTTTCTCCTAGCTGCTTTCCTTTGAAGCAGAAACACGTTTACATCCTAGCCCCATTGAAGAACCATAGAAATGCCGTTTAGAAAAAGCACTCCTTCTGCTTGTAGACCCAGTCAGGAATGGCCTAGCCTGGAATCCCCTGCACCATTCTGCAGCTTTCCAGTCCCTCACACACTGGCAAAAGAAACTTTCTCCTAGCTGCTTTCCTTTGAAGCAGAAACACGTTTACATCCTAGCCCCATTGAAGAAACATAGAAATGCCGTTTAGAAAAAGCACTCCTTCTGCGTGTAGACCCAGTCAGGAATGGCCTAGCCTGGAATCCCCTGCACCATTCTGCAGCTTTCCAGCAGCGTCACACACTGGCAAAAGAAACTTTCTCCTAGCTGCTTTCCTTTGAAGCAGAAACACGTTTACATCCTATCCCCATTGAAGAACCATAGAAATTCGCTTTAGAAAAAGCACTCCTTCTGCTTGTAGACCCAGCCAGGAATGGCCTAGCCTGGAATCCCCTGCACCATTCTGCAGCTTTCCAGCTGCGTCACACACTGGCAAAAGAAACTTTCTCCTAGCTGCTTTCTTTGAAGCAGAAACACGTTTACATCCTATCCCCATTGAAGAACCATAGAAATGCCGTTTAGAAAAAGCACTCCTTCTGCGTGTAGACCCAGTCAGGAATGGCCTAGCCTGGAATCCCCTGCACCATTCTGCAGCTTTCCAGCTCCCTCACACACTGGCAAAAGAAACTTTCTCCTAGCTGCTTTCCTTTGAAGCAGAAACACGTTTACATCCTAGCCCATTGAAGAACCATAGAAATTCGCTTTAGAAAAAGCACTCCTTCTGCTTATAGACCCAGCCAGGAATGGCCTAGCCTGGAATCCCCTACACCATTCTGCAGCTTTCCAGCTCCCTCACACACTGGCAAAAGAAACTTTCTCCTAGCTGCTTTCCTTTGAAGCAGAAACACGTTTACATCCTAGCCCCATTGAAGAACCATAGAAATGCCGTTTAGAAAAAGCACTCCTTCTGCTTATAGACCCAGCCAGGAATGGCCTAGCCTGGAATCCCCTGCACCATTCTGCAGCTTTCCAGCTGCCTCACACACTGGCAAAAGAAACTTTCTCCTAGCTGCTTTCCTTTGAAGCAGAAACACGTTTACATCCTAGCCCCATTGAAGAAACATAGAAATTCGGTTTAGAAAAAGCAATCCTTCTGCTTATAGACTAAGACAGGAATGGCCTAGCCTGGAATCCCCTACACCATTCTGCAGCTTTCCAGCTCCCTCACACACTGGCAAAAGAAACTTTCTCCTAGCTGCTTTCCTTTGAAGCAGAAACACGTTTACATCCTATCCCTATTGAAGAACCATAGAA